>NC_090737.1:127408561-127413561 GCF_036898095.1 Palaemon carinicauda | reverse complement strand
TTAGCGCGTGGGATAAACTAGTCAAGTCAACAATGGCATCTGGGGTAATTGTGAAGCGCATGCGCTGTAGAGGCGTTTTGTTCCGGGGCGTTATACGAGACTCAAATTGATATATAAACAGATGACAGGTAATAAAATCCATTGCGACATTAACTTCTGAAGCTTTAGAGACGTTTCTTCTGCTATATCGGTTAAATCTATTTCCTGATAATTATCCTGGCTTACAATTTATACGGGAGACTTGTAATCTGAATCCGTTTTCATTAAATTTCCCACGAAATTATCTGAAATAACGAGCACTACCGAAAATTTTTCAACTTGAACAAAAAGAAGAAGAAGAAGAAGAAGAAGAAATTAGACGACGATGCGAAGAAGAATACTTAATATAAGGATTCTTTTGGGTAAGTTAAACTTCGATCTTTAATTTGAGCATGCAACTATATTTTTATTTTAACCTATTTTTATGAAAAAAACACTTTAAAATAAACTATCTTAGTAAAATAAAATATATACATCAATGAAATAAAGAACAAAATAAGGAATGGTTTAATTTTTTCATAATGAACTAAAATCTTGAATTAAATTTGCTGTTCCAGTAGAAATTGTTGTTGCAAAAACAAAACAGTATGACTGAAATATGCTAAATTATGACCGACTGCAGCAATAGTATGCCAAAGTCATCCTTTAATTTAAGTTTATTCTTAGGAGAGAGAGAGAGAGAGAGAGAGAGAGAGAGAGAGAGAGAGATTCTGGATGCCTCAGACTTTTCCGTCCATCCGCAGACTCCAGTTGCTCTTTAGTGGAGCGATTTAGTTTAAGCATTGAGAGAGAGAGAGAGAGAGAGAGAGAGAAGGATTTTGAATGTCTCAAAGACTTTTTAGTCCATCCGCGGAGACTCCATTTGCTCTTTGGTGGAGCGATTTAGTTTAAGCATTTAGAGAGAGAGAGAGAGAGAGAGAGAGAGAGAGAGAGTTGCAAGTAGTTACAAGGATTTTGGATGTCTCAAAAGACTTTTCAGTCCATCCGCGGAGACTCCATTTGCTCTTTGGTGGAGCGATTTAGTTTAAGCAATGAGAGAGAGAGAGAGAGAGAGAGAGAGAGAGATTCTGGATGCCTCAGACTTTTCCGTCCATCCGCAGACTCCAGTTGCTCTTTAGTGGAGCGATTTAGTTTAAGCATTGAGAGAGAGAGAGAGAGAGAGAGAGAGAGAGAAGGATTTTGAATGTCTCAAAGACTTTTTAGTCCATCCGCGGAGACTCCATTTGCTCTTTGGTGGAGCGATTTAGTTTAAGCATTTAGAGAGAGAGAGAGAGAGAGAGAGAGAGAGAGAGATAGAGAGAGAGAGAGAGAGAGAGAGAGAGAGTTGCAAGTAGTTACAAGGATTTTGGATGTCTCAAAAGACTTTTCAGTCCATCCGCGGAGACTCCATTTGCTCTTTGGTGGAGCGATTTAGTTTAAGCAATGAGAGAGAGAGAGAGAGAGAGAGAGAGAGAGAGAGAGTTACAAGTTTTTTGGATGTCTCAAAGACCTTTCAGTCCATCCGTGAAGACTCCATTTGCTCTTTGGTAGAGCGATTTAGTTTAAGCATTTAGAGAGAGAGAGAGAGAGAGAGAGAGAGAGAGAGAGAGAGAGAGTTACAAGGATTTTGGATGTCTCAAAGACTTTTCAGTCCATCCGTGAAGACTCCATTTGCTCTTGGGTAGAGCGATTTAGTTTAAGCATTTAGAGAGAGAGAGAGAGAGAGAGAGAGAGAGAGAGAGAGAGACTCTAATACTAGTACGAACTTTACTAAGAGATGTGGAAAATAATAATTCGTCACGCAACAACTATGATTTAAATTGTAAATTTTTCCTTTCCCTAAATAAAGTAAAAAAGATCTTCCCACTACAATTCTCATAATTTTTGGAATCCCTATTACATTAAGAAAAAAGGAAAAATAACCATACTCAATTTTTTTAATGAGGCGCATTTGCACTGACTTGCAGCAGTGCCCTTTAAGCTCGGAAAAGTTTCCCCCTATTTGATTGGTTAGAATTATCTTGTCCAACCAATCAGCGATCAGGAAATTTTTTCCGAGCTAAAAGGACACCCCTGCAAGTCGGTGCAAATCTGCCTTACTAAAAAGAATTGAATATATAAAAATCCCACTATGATAGGATATGGATTTTGATTTAAATTACCACACTCATATAAATCGTGTCACTGATATCCAACGAGGCCAGGTACTACGAAAATCTCCTCTATATAATAAAGAACAAGTCTCTCTCTCTCTCTCTCTCTCTCTCTCTCTCTCTCTCTTTATATATATATATATAATATATATATATATATAATATATATATATATATATAATATATATATATATATATATACATAATATATATGTGTTTATATGTATAGGCTATACATATCTATCTATCTATCTATCTATATATATATATACATATATACATTTATATATATATATATATATATATATCTCCTTTCACACTCCGCAGCATTGCCGGATGTATATCTACTCGGTCTCTCACTCTTCCAAAGGTTAGGGGGCGAGGGAGAAGTCATACCCTACTGAGAGGAGGTTGCGTGTGCATGTATATCTATCTAAATATTTAGTCGTCATTTTCATGGGTCGCGTACACTAGTAACATATAATGATACATTGATACTGAATATACCCTTAGATTATTTCCCCGGACTGTGGTCAATTGAAACGTGGGTTTCCTAACCGCAGACTTTATAAGTTGTATCTGCCTTTAATGATAATTGTATGGTACAATTTTGAAATGGCCGCAAATATTCTACCATATTCTCTATGGAATTCATTCCCACTTCTCAAGTCTGTATCAATACGATCAGTTGGGAAATGTCGCCAAATTATTACTTAAGACTCCAGTGTATCATACCAACCAGAAGTTTTTTTTTTACCCACCCATTTAAATGCAGTCCTTTTATCTACTTGTAAAATTTCCCTTCTCAATGCTTGGCAGAAATTCACTTTCAATCGTTGCTTTAAAATTAAGGCTTTTTTTATTTCCTGATTATCTCTAGGTTCACAATTAGCAACATCCGTGAAAAACATTTTTTTTTTACTTAAAACACACAAACAGATGCTAATCTCTGACGGACTATATTTTATCTGTGCAGTTCAGAAATACTATTGAGATCTGGTTTAAGATTAAAGGCGAATTTCTGCCAAGGATTGAGAAGGGAAATTATACAAGTTGTAAATAAAACGACTGCTTTTCAATTGGGGGAAAAAACCTGGGGTTTTAAGGTTTAAAGGCCGCTCATGAATGGCAAAGGCAAGGGACAGTAACACTGCCCTATCAAGCAGAACAATGCCCCCAAACACCCCATCTTTAGCTCACAAGGATGGTGAGGTTGTAGTGGCTGAAGAAACTAACGAGTTTGAGAGGTACTCCAACCCCAGTCTTAAGTTATAATTTGGCGACATTTTCTAACTAACCGTGTTGATACAGAATTAAGAGATGGAGATAAATTCCAGATAGAATAAGGTAAAAAATTTGTAGTTATTTCAAAATATTAAAATACATTATCATTAAAGGTTGGAAGACCCAAGCCTGCATGGCTGAGGACTATGAAGCGCAAAGTAAGAGCTGATGAATGGAGAAGCATTGAATTAAAATCTCAAGATAGAGACGACTGGCGAAATCTAACCCAGGCCCTTTGCATCAAGGGCAATCCTAGTAGGAAAAGCAAGAAGCTATAAGTCCATGGGCTCCAATAGGTAAAAATAGCCCAGTGAGGAAAGGAAATAATGAAATAAATAAACGAAATGAGAAAATGAAAACCAATATTTTTAAAACAGTAAGAGTTAAGACATAAGTATCATTAAAGGTCGCCCAAAACAAATTCCAAAACCAACTGAATCTTTTTCTTCCTTATATCTAACCAATAAAATCCTTTAGAAACATATTCAAATAACCTCGTATAAAAATATTAAATAAACTCCTTTAATTAACTCTAGGGATGCTGTTACTCCTGCCCCCAAGAATGCTCTTCACCAGAGCCACCCACGTCAACGTCGAATCCTTGAACGTGCAGGACGCCCTTGACAACCCCTGCAGCATCGAACTGAGAGGCCAGACGCTCTCCGTGGCTTATGACCTCGAGCGAGCCACCTACATGCCCGCCATGTTGCACAGTGAAATCAATAGGGCTAATAATTCCATTGATGATATCCGCTCTGTATCGGTAAGTTACTGTGCTTATTGTTGGAGCGTGTTATGTGAATACATTACTCCACTTGGAGGAGTTACTCCTTCTAATGCTGAAAGGAGTAGCTTCTCTACACACACATATTATATATATATATATATATCTATCTATCTATATACCAAGGCACTTCCCCCAATTTTGGGGGGTAGCCGACACCAACAATGAAACAAAACAAAAAGGGGACCTCTACTCTCTATGTTCCTTCAGCCTAATCAGGGACCCAACCGAGTTCAGCTGGTACTGCTAGGGTGCCACAGCCCAACCTCCCACATTTCCACCACAGATGAAGCTTCATAATGCTGACTCCCCTACTGCTGCTACCTCCGCGGTCATCTAAGGCCCCGGAGGAAGCAGCAGGGCCTACTGGAACTGCGTCACAATCGCTCGCCATTCATTCCTATTTCTAGCACGCTCTCTTGCCTCTCTCACATCTATCCTCCTATCACCCAGAGCTTTCTTCACACCATCCATCCACCCAAACCTTGGCCTTCCTCTTGTACTTCTCCCATCAACTCTTGCATTCATCACCTTCTTTAGCAGACAACCATTTTCCATTCTCTCAACATGGCCAAACCACCTCAACACATTCATATCCACTCTAGCCGCTAACTCATTTCTTACACCCGTTCTCTCCCTCACCACTTCGTTCCTAACCCTATCTACTCGAGATACACCAGCCATACTCCTCAGACACTTCATCTCAAACACATTCAATTTCTGTCTCTCCATCACTTTCATTCCCCACGACTCCGATCCAT
>NC_090737.1:127308561-127403561 GCF_036898095.1 Palaemon carinicauda | reverse complement strand
TGGCAGCACGCATTTATCAATAGTCAGCTCCCTCAAAGGAATGTATACATCCCTGAACTGCAATTAGAAGTATTCAAGGATTATATACACTTTCACAAAAGGATTAATATTGACTTGCAGGATAACATGCAATATGTTTTTGTCCTTAGGAATATTGTCGTATGAAACAGATCATTCATTGACCAATAGTCCCGTAATACAGTAGTAGTTTTTCAGTTACTCCCATAAAGAACATTATCTTAGTTTTACGCATATTCATTTTCAGTCCTATATTTCTGCTTTCTCTATTCAAATCTTCTATCTTCTTTTGCAATTCCTCCCATGATTCACTAAATTGAATTATGTCATCTGCAAATTTCAAGTTATTATATATAATTAAATATAACTTTTCATTTCAATTTTAAACCTATTTTTATTTTTTTTCTCTAAGTCATCACTTACACATATAGTATGATACATAATATATTTTTACACCTAATTTCAGAATGACTTGGGTTTGTGCATACCAACTATAACAGAAAGATTAGCAACCTTCCCAGCAGCACCCAATTTACAAGGGAAGACTGTAAGTTACATTTACACACATTTTTTATTATAAAAAAACAAATATAAACAATTAAAAATAATTTTCTTATAATAAATAAATGTTTTACTTGAAGAGTGTTCTTGAATCATTACATTTTATATTATACACAGTATAAGCATGATACATCGTTTACCTTGCAAAAAAACCTTGCTACTTATGCAGATGATACCACTGTCCTCTATATCAGTTTCAACTTCCAAGTAGAGATCTGTGGTTTTGCGTCTCAGAGAAGATCTAGCTAAAATTTGTATGAAGTTAAACCCTAACAATATTTGAAATACTGAACGATTGTTTGTAGGTATACAACATCGTATTCCTAGCGCCTCTCAAGTCTCTTCATTAATAATTTTACTATATCACTATGTTGTTCATTTAAAACTCTAGATCATTCTCAATTACAAAATCATTTTTGATAAAGATATCTAGCCACTCAACTTCACTTGCATGAAAATTTTGTATTTTGAGAAAATATTTGTATATATTAGGAGACCTGTCTATTCTGAGAAAAAGTTTTCATTATAATTCTGATATTTTTCAAAATATCCCTCATTTGATCTTTAGCAGCTAACTATCAAAATTTTAGGACAAAAAATAATGGTCTACTAAAATCCATAAATATCAATCTCTGAAGCTTTATTCCAGATCTGACCAAATTGTACTATGATCTAATTATACTGTAGTTGAATTGGCGGAACTTCAATAGTTTAAGCTTGGTGCTAATGGTTTTTCATTAAGTAGGTTGTCATAAGTATTTCTTAGTTTATCTGTTACTTATTCATTCAACTTCAGCTATCTTGATTTACTTTATTTTCTTTTCTATAATCTATTCTTTACCTGTTTATTTTCTATATTTGTTTACTCTATCAATCAAGGCCCATTTGCTTTTAGCATTATGGTTGTCCAACTAAGATTGCACTTTGGCTTTCAATAATAATAATAATAACAATAATAATAATAATAATAATAATAATAATAATAATAATAAAGGAAAAGATGCTGCTGGCAGAAAATTACAAGACAGTTATTCACCTAAGAATAATAGGCATTAATGCACCTCCGAAGGTGCGTCGCTATTAAGAAATTAAAAGTATCATTAATAGATTAAGTTGAAATCGTCCAAGATAGTTAAGGCCCCCAACATTCTGTGACCTATTCCTCGATGTCTTTAATGTATGTCTTCCCTCAGCTCTACACATTCTCCCTCTCATGGCCCCCCCCTCTGACAATCCCAATCCTCTCTCTCTGTTGCAACTGAGAGCTATGATCACATTTCTGGTCAGTATCAGAGATGCCTTGGTCAAGTCTAGAAATACACATGAGGCCTCTTAATAACTTCAGAACTTTACCTTTGTTTAAGGACCTGTATTATGCTGAATTGATCTCACTAGTAAACATGTAGTAGGTGGTCATACCAGGCCTTTTACTCAATTATATTTCATACCTGCATTTATAGACTGCTACAATGATCAAGAGCCAACTGAGTGTAGAGCAACAAACAATGTACTTCAAGACTACATCTGGCCTCTTTACCACTTCATATCATCTTCACTTACATGGTGTCATTTTGAGTAAAGAGTCTTACTGATATGAAGTTTGCTTGTTTATTATAAAAAAAAAAAAAAACTGAAAAATAGGTGATACTGCATGAGGAAAAAAAATGAGTTAATCTAAATCCAAATAAAGTTCAAGAACAGAAGTCTACATCAGGCCTCTTATTCACTTCACACTGGATAAATCTTCCTAGGATTCCTATTATGGATAAGGTTGTGACCTAGCATAAAACCTCATTAATAAAAAAACATGCTAGAAAATCAAAGGTCAATAATAAATATCCTCTAAATAAGTGACCATACTCCATCTTTTTTACCTAATTCATTTCATCTCTCACTCTTCCTAATATTTATAGGCATAAGTACCCATCATTATCGAGTAACTGAATGTAATCTATTCCATTGTGTAAAATAATTCTAATAACATTTACAATAGAAAGGTTAAACAAGAAAAACATCCTGTAAAATTTATACGGACTATATCAGCTTTCATGGGATCCATTCCCTCACTAATAACACCAGCAAAAGCCAAATCCCAAATGTCCACTCCTTACTCTAAGCCAAATACTGTACATGACTCCAACATGATTATGGCAGCTTGTGTGAACCAAATCCAACTTGATGACTCAAAGTTTATGTTCTTCACTAATCATCTTTACAGGAAAACCAAATAGTATGCAAAGTTCTGTCACTCAGATTTGTCCATATTTTAAATCTAAATGCCAGTTTAATAACATCTTTGAAATATCTATATTAGTCATGTTGACAACACTAAAGCCCAAACATTTTTGGGTAGTTCACAATCCAACTACAGCTTTTATAATTAATTTCAAATACAGTATGAAGCCCAAATCCTACCACTTATATCTTTTACATATTTTTCAGAACAATATATTTGGCTGAAATGGAAATATCCTCACTGCTTATGTCAAAAGAGCTATGAACGAGGTTCTGGTTTGAATCTAGAAAAAAATCCCATGATTCAAAGAACCTTCTCAACTGTTATTTGGCTTTAACATAAAATAGAGATATTCAACTATGAAGCCATTTATGATGTGGCTTTTACCTAAGGGAGTCATACAGCATGAGATTTGTATTGATCAAAAGGATAACTAACATTACAGTACTTTCAATTTCCCCCATTTTCAGTACCAGCAAGCTTTTCATATCATCCACAAAGAACTACTCTACATCTTGGCCCACTTTTACTTTGCCCAGCATGACTTCAATACATTTCGCCAACACTGTGAGATCCACTTCCCGTCTACATTTGGCAGTAAAATTGATAAGTAAGTTTGTGCTAATGAAAATATAACTTCATTATTATTAAAGTATTGTACTGTAATATTACTATTTATTAGAGAATACATTATAGATTCATATAATTTGATCACCAAAGTATTTCTTGATTATTAACACCAATAATTATAATCATAACATTAATACTATAAATTTCCACTACTAAAACTACTGATGCTAAATATCAAAATACTAGCTAGCAATCGTTTAACATGATACATCTTGTTGATCAATCTCTAAAATTTAATTACTAATATACAGAGCAATTATATTTATTCAAATAATCATAAGTTCTGTTGTCTAGTCATAAAGATAAAAATGGCCCGCAAAATTTACAGAAACAAAATATACAGTAAATAGGTATGTACAGTAAATTATTACATACACTGGGTACTATATTTAAAATAATTTGTATTTTTCCTAGCTATGCAAACCCAAGTTCTTTAAAATATGGAATGTTTTCAGCGGAGCCGAAACGGCTGTTGAATTCATTAATGTAGTAGTAAAAAATTCTTCACTTTTGACCTATGGCTCAAGTCTTAGAGAGTACAGTAGTTGGGATGCTTAACCGCTGGTCAAGGCATGAGACTACCTGGAGGGAGGCAATAGCAAAGGACTACTGTATCTGGCTGCCGACTCAGAAGCTGAAAAGGACTTGCATTCTATTCCGAGTCTCTCCACCGCCCGCAAACTGACAGATCAACCTGCAGAGGTGATGACGTGAAAGAATATAACATGTAGAACATTTGCTACCTTGAGAGTGCAGGGTTAGCATCTTGTTCAACCAACTGGAAGCAAGAGTTTTTAAATCAGCAGAACTAAGAGTCAACTCAATGCAAGAACAAAGTAGTAAGATTCACCCTTGGTAATTCCAGAAAATGCCTTGAGCCTTGAGGGACACCAATGACGAGGTCCTACTTGAAGCTAGCGCTATAAATACCACACCCACTTCCTTGCGCTCATTCCACAAAAGAACACCCCAATTCCATATTCTCGTCTTCCTTCCATTGGCTCTGGACCAAGGTCTGGAACCTTCGTGGTAAAAAATCCTAAGAAACTCCCAACCCCTGTCAAGATGTAGGTTTTGGCAGGTTGCCCCCTACAAATATGAGGCTACAAATACTAGGGTTCTATACTAGGGGGACAGAACATGCAATGTAATCAGGAGCTGGTGACAGCCGCGCTCGAGTGTCATCACTGTAAGATCCCTGTCACTGATCAAACCAGAGATAAGAAGTACCACGTACCCTTCCCTCTCTTAACCTAGGCGGAAAAAAGGGCCACAGACTCTCAGCTACCAACTATGCAAATGATGTCTTCAACATCCCAGTTGGAGAAGTAAACAGCACTACCCCGTCAGGTAGGAGAGGTAAAGGGCACTCAAGCTCTTCAGACACCTGATTAATGGAAAGAGTGGGTGGCTACCACGTAGTCAGATCAGCCACCCAAAGGGTTGTGTCCCCAGATTAGAGCATGGGCCATGGTTGGCCAAGGACCACCCAAGAGCTGTGTACCTCCTTCAAAAGAGAGGTGCTGTTGACCAGATTCCTAAAGGACTTATAATTGGCTTTCCTGAACATTTCAATTTCTGCTTCTTCTTGTTGGAAGAGTCAGAATCAGATGACGAAGAGGAAGAGCAAGCTTACAAAGTTGAGGTTCAAGAAACCTTCAACAACAACAATTCCCTAAAACTGAAGAACCCACAGGGGTTGCGCTGATAGAACCACAACACTGCGGGTAACTGTCACAGGGAAAGTGGTAGACACTCACTGGCACTTGCAACACAACCACAGGGCCTGGGATTACTGGCATAGAGAGAGAGGGAGCCATGGGCTCTGAGGTCACAAGTACAACAGGAAGGGGTGACAGGAACAGGGATGAATGGCATAAGGGTGACAGGTACAGATGTGAATTGGACAGAAGCAAACACTGGTGATGAGCATGGGGGCAACACTTGTGGGTTTCACTGGACCCAGAGCTCTCTTGAGCCCTTTTGGCTTTGAAGCTTTCACTGCCAAAAAGGTGAGAAACTTCTCAACTGCTTTCTTGGGCTTAGGCCATACTACAAGGATCACCACTGGGGTCACCTCTAACATTAGTGCTACTACTGGGATTACTAGCACTGGAGACACCAGGAGTGAAGTACCCTTAGATACCAGCTCCCTCAAAAAGGACATAAGGGGCCTACCTGCAAGACCTAAGGAAGATCAAGTGTTGTTGAACTCGTCGGCAGTCTGCATGGCAACATGAGATCTTCCAGTGCATCCTATGCGGCCAGTACTGGCTAAACCCAACACTCAACCCAACCCTGATAAACTCGAGGATGCAGATCCACAGTCTTACTGCCCCTGAAATCAAGGCAGAGGCATATGCCAATTGCTTTAGAGACCGATGAGCCCAACAAGGATAGAAACATGATACAAGTCATTTTGGCATCACATTGGGCGTGACCGTAGAAATCTTAGCCTTCTTTTCTTACTCAAAGCAAAAACCTGCCACGAGATGGGAAGCCTCGATCTGCACTCAGCACATGGGAATGACTGTAAACAGATATACCCCTTACAAGAATCGCAGAGAAAGGTTGGATTTAGTGACAGTCTAGTCATAAACTGATTACAGCATTCACTCTTCTCTCCCACAATAAACAACATTCTTGCTTCACATCCATAATTGAATCCAATCAAAACCGCCCAAGTAAAATAGGTAATATTGGAAGAAAATTTCTTTATACAAAAATAAAAATATTTTCTATTAGAGAAAAGAGACTAAATCCTTTGGATAGTCATTAACAGTATGTCCTAACTCTCTGTGGTAATAAACAAAAATTAAGATTAATCAACAGAAAGTAAACTCAACACCTGTCGTTTGTTACCTCGTTAATGAAATCAACGACCGTTACAACCCTGTTGAGGATTTCCTTATTTCAAAGCATGAAAGGTTTTTATCGACACATGAACATACACATAATATAACATTAGGAAATATGTTATTTTCATTAGTAAAATAAATTTTTGAATATACTTACCCGATAATCATGTAGCTGTCAACTCCGTTGCCCGACAGAATTCTACGGAAGGGATACGCCAGCGATCGCTATACAAGAGGGGGGTGTACTCACAAGCGCCACCTGTGGCCAGGTACTGCAGTACTTCTTGTTGACACCACTTCAATTTTTCCTCGGTCCACTGGTTCTATGGGGAGGAAGGGTGGGTCAATTAAATCATGATTATCGGGTAAGTATATTCAAAAATTTATTTTACTAATGAAAATAACATTTTTCAATATTAAACTTACCCGATAATCATGTAGCTGATTCACACCCAGGGAGGTGGGTGAAAACCAGTGTACAAGTATATCAAGAAGCTAAGTATCCCGTATTTCATATTATCAGTTATTCAAAATAACAATGAAATTACAAGTACCTGGTAAGGAAGTCGACTTGAGCCATTACTCTGCCTTAAATAAGTTCGTCTTCCTTACTGAGCGCAGCGTTCCTCTTAGGAGGCTGAACAACTCTAAGGTGCTGAAGTATCAAGGGCTGCAACCCATACTAAAGGACCTCATCACAACCTTTAACCTCGGCGCTTCTCAAGAAAGAATTGACCACCCGCCAAATCAACAAGGATGTGGAAGGCTTCTTAGCCGACCGTACAACCCATAAAAAGTATTCAAGAGAAAGGTTAAAAGGTTATGGGATTATGGGAATGTAGTGGCTGAGCCCTCGCCTACTACTGCATTCGTTGCTACGAATGGTCCCAGGGTGTAGCAGTACTCGTAAAGAGACTGGACATCTTTGAGATAGAATGATGCGAACACTGACTTGCTTCTCCAATAGGTTGCATCCATAACACTCTGCAGAGAATGGCTCTGTTTGAAGGCCACTGAAGTAGCCACAGCTCTCACTTCATGTGTCCTTACCTTCAGCAAAGCAAGGTCTTCTTCCTTCAGATGAGAATGTGCTTCTCTAATCAGAAGCCTGAATAGTAAGAAACTGAGTTCTTAGAACTTGGAAAAGAAGGTTTCTTGATAGCACACCATAAGGCTTCTGATTGTCCTCGTAAAGGTTAAGACCTTTTTAGATAGTACCTAAGAGCTCTAACTGGGCAAAGTACTCTCTCCAGTTCATTCCCCACCAAGTTGGACAGGCTTGGGATCTCGAACGACTTAGGCCAAGGACGTGAAGGAAGCTCGTTTAGCAAAAACCGAGCTGCAAGGAACATGTAGCCGTTTCAGATGTGAAAACAATGATCCTGCTGAAGGTGTGGATCTCACTTACTCTTTTAGCTGTTGTCAAGCACACGAGGAAAAGAGTTTTTAATGTGAGGTCCTAAAAAGAGGCTGATTGGAGAGGTTCAAATCTTGATGACATAAGGAACCTTAGGACCACGTCTAGATTCCAGCCTGGAGTGGACAACCGACGTTCCTTTGAGGTCTCAAAAGACCTAGGGAGGTCCTGTAGATCTTTGTTGGTGGAAAGATCCAAGCCTCTGTGGCGGAAAACCGCTGCCAACATACTTCTGTAACCCTTGAGAGTAGGAGCTGAAAGGGATCTTACTTTCCTTAGATATAACAGGAAGTCAGCAATCTGGGTTACAGTGGTACTGGTTGAGGAAACTGCATTGGTCTTGTACCAGCCACGGAAGACTTCCCCTTGAGACTGATAGATTCTGAGAGTGGATGTTCTCCTTGCTTTGGCAATCGCTCTGGCTGCCTCCTTCGAAAAGCCCCTAGCTCTTGAGAGTCTTTCGAAAGTCTGAAGGCAGTCAGACGAAGAGCGTGGAGGTTTTTGGGTGTACCTTCTTTACGTGAGGTAGACGTAGAAGGTTCACTCCTAGAGGAAGAGTCCTGGGAATGTCGACCAGCCATTGCAGTACCTCTAAGAACCATTCTCTCGCGGGCCAGAGCGGAGCCAACCAACGTCAGCCGTGTCCCTTTGCGAGAGGAGAACTTCTGAAGTACCCTGTTGACAATCTTGAACGGCGGGAATGCATACAGGTCGAGATGGAACCAATCCAGCAGAAAAGCATCCACGTGAACTGCTGCTGGGTCTGGAATCGGAGAACAATACAACAGGAGTCTCTAGGTTATCGAGGTAGCGAACAGATCTATGGTTGGCTGACCCCACAGGTCCCAAAGTCTGCTGCAAACATTCTTGTGAAGGGTCCACTCTGTGGGGATGACCTGACCCTTCCGGCTGAGGTGATCTGCCATGACATTCATACCGCCCTGAATGAACCTCGTTACCAGCGTGAGCTTTCGATCTTAAGACCAGATGAGGAGGTCCCTTGGGATCTAGAACAACTTCACGAAAGAGTCCCTCCCAGCTTGAAGATGTAAGCCAGGGCTGTGGTGTTGTCAGAGTCCACCTCCACCACTTTGTTAAGCTGGAGGGACTTGAAGTTTATCAAGGCCAGAAGAACCGCCAACAACTCCTTGCAATTGATGTGAAGTGTCCTTTGTTCCTGATTCCATGTTCCCGAGCATTCCTGTCCGTCCAAAGTCGCACCCCAGCCCGTGTCTGATGCGTCCGAGAGGAGAAGGCGGTCGGGTTTCTGAACAGCCAAAGATAGACTTCCTTGAGAAGAAAGCTGTTCTTACACCACGCGAGAGAAGACCTCCTCTCTTCGGAAACAGGAACTGAGACCGTCTCTAGCGTCATGTCCTTTATCCAGTGAGCAGCTAGATGATACTGAAGGGGGGGAGGTGGAGTCTCCCTAACACGATGAACAGGGCCAGCGATGAAAGTGTCCCTGTTAGACTCATCCACTACCTGACTGAGCATCGGTTCCTTCTCAGCATGCTCTGGATGCATTCTAGGGCTTGGAAGATCCTTGGGGCCGACGGAAAAGCCCGAAAAGCTCGACTCTGAAGATCCATACCCAGGGAGACAATGGTCTGGGATGGGACGAGCTGAGACTCCTCAAAATTGACCAGGAGGCCCAGTTCCTTGGTCAGATCCATAGTCCATCTGAGAATCTCCAGACAGCGACGACTTGTGGGAGCTCTTAAAAGCCAGTCGTCTGACGGAGCCGGACACAAGATCATGGTACTGCTGCACAGTCTGTGAACTGTCAACCATGGGGAAGCGAGGAAGTACAGTGACAACCCGAAGCTGTCTAGACTGTCTGGGTCGTACAGACAACTCCTTATCGGGTTGCTGAGGTTGCCGCACTGCGTCACAACAAGTCACTTCTGCTGGTTGTTGAACGTCTTCCCAGTGACACACTGACTCCGTAAACAAAAAAATCCTCTAACAAGGACTAAGCTTGGACTGCATGTCTTGCAACACAGCTCAAGGTCTATGGGAGCAGGTGTGGTAACAGACGGGGTTAGCGACTGAAGTGGAACCATTACCTTCCCTGGGAGCATGTTATGCTTAAATAAAAGTCCATAGGAGGCTACGCAGCTAAAGGCTCCTCTCCAAATGACAGAGTCCTCAAGGGAATATCAGAAGGAGGGAGAAAAGCACTTTCTCATCTACAGGGACCATATCCGAGAAAAGCTAAGTTCTCTCAGTGAGGGTTTCACTGGTGCAAAAGCAGCAGACTAGAAGGCAACGTTATGAAACTGCTTGACAGTCTAGTGAGTTGGCAACAACCAAAGAAGTGTGACTGAGAAGCATGCGGTAAGGTATGCAGAGCATGTTGTATGCAGAGCATGCTGTATGCAGAGCATGCTGTATGCAGAGCATGCTGTATGTAGAGCATGCTGTAAGGTAAGCAGAGCGTGTTGCATGGCGTGTAACATTTCTCAGAAATTCCATGACCAGTGCTAGAGTGAGTAATATCGCATTACCGTCCATTGAAAGTGCACGTGCCGAGGGAATTGATTTAGACTGTTTTGTTGATGAATTTGATAGCCGGCATGATAATCGTAGAATTAAGCTACACTAAATGTACTATAATCTACTTCACCTCAGGAAAAGGAAACTCGCCCTGTTGGCAACACTGCATTACTTCATGCATGCTTGCATGGGGTTTAATATCAACATAATATTACCTTACATTCATAACTCATGATTCATTTTTGTTTAGAAGATATTTTTGCCATATTTTGCGATTTGTTAAAAATATACTGCAAGGAATACATATATATTTTTATATAAGTAATACAAATAACCTCCATTATCATAATGTTTGTGTAGGCATACATGTATATGATTACAAATGCAAGTTATGAAAGTAATGAGGTGTTATTATTGTCATTTGTTATTCCCAAGTTGAATGGGAAGAAGCTCAAGTTGAGGAAAAAATGGCAGATGCATGCGTTGAGGTGGCTGACTCATAGCATGAGGTTGCTGCCTCAAGAGTTGCGCTTGCTGTAAGGGTTGCGGATGCGCAGTAGCAGGTTCCTGAGGAACGAGTTAAGGTTCCTGAGGTGTGAGCTGCGAGAGTTGAGGTAGCGGCTGCGCAGAACGCAGTTCTTGTCTCGCGAGTAGAGGTTCCTGAGGTGCTAGCCTAAGGAGTTTGCCTCATTGATGGAAGAGGTTGTCGTACCTCAAGAGATTGTTGCCTCGCTGGTGGAACCGCAAGCGGAAGCGGAGGAAGTAAGGCATAAGACTCCTGCTCCCATTGCTGAGGTTGCCTTAAGGAAGGTTAAGGTTGCTGCACAACGCTGGTAACTGGCAACTCAGAACGCGGTAAGGTAGCCTGAGGAACCTCAACTTCGTACGCCTGGCAGACTGGACTGCGGTGAGGCGGAGCTCTCGCAGGAGGAGGCGGAGGTTGCTGCACACCGCTGGTAACTGGCAACTCAGAACGCGGTAAGGTAGCCTGAGGGACCTCAACTTCGTACGCCTGGCAGACTGGACTGCGGAGAGGCGGAGCGTTCGCAGGAGGAGGTGTAACCTTCTCAGCCTGAAACTCACGCATTAGGACCGCAAGCTGCGACTGCATGGACTGCAGCAAAGTCGTCTTGGGATCAACAGACGATAAGGTCTGTTGAGGCAAAGCCTTAATAGAAGATGAGGTCTGTTAAGGCATCGCCTTACCTCTCTTAGGAGGTGTGCAGTCACCTGATGACTGAGGAGAGTCAGAGCTAACCCAATGACTGCATCCGGGTTGTTGAACTCTAACTTCGTACGTCTGGCGTAGGTCTGGACTTTACGTTTAAGAGGTCTTGAGACCTGAGACCAGCGTTTTCTCCCCGAAATTTCTTCTGCAGACGAGCAAAATAAGGGCTCAATCGTCTGCGGGTGGGAGTGACGGTCTCTGTAAGACACGCCTGCAACCACCGAGGATACTTCTGTGCGCCGATCAAGGCCTGCCGAACCCTTTTGCCCTTCGACATTGCTTCTCCCCTGGGCTTGGGAGCTTGCAAGAGGTCCCGGACTGGGAGGACGACTGGCACGCACAGAAGTACACTCACGCACAACACTGACACACTTTGCGCTAATCACTTATCACTTTTGATTTTCTGTTTGCACTTATTTCACTGAACTCGAAACTTTAAGTGGTTTGTACCTGAAACACGCAATTCTATCCTTTCTCAAAAGTTAGTAATTGCGAAAACAGAATTACAATGTAACAGAAAAATCTAATGAAAGATAAATAATTCAGTGGCTGGAAAGAGACTAAACACTAGATCAAATAAACTACGTTTAAAATCTCTCACCGCATAAAGCTTGAGAACAAGAAAAAACTCTAGAAACGTTTACTTTCTTCCCCTAAAGAGACTAGGGAGAAGAGCAAAAACGATAACAACGTTACTCGCTTGAACGAAACGTTTATCCTCCTCTTTCTCCCTCCGTCTCTATCTCTCTCTCTCTCTCTCTCTCTTGACTTAGAACCTGAGAGAAGAGCCCAATCATATATATCGTTAAAACATATTATTGTTAAAGGAAAAAACTGAAATATTTCCCAAAATGAAAAGTTCCTTTATTAGAATTAAAACCATTAAGTTAAGAAAGAATGAACAAAACGCTAGACACGGTTACTCTTACTGCAACGTGACACCGTGAAAATTCTCTCTCTATCGTAACGATAGAGCGCAAGTTGAACGTTCTGAACGTCAACAACTGCAGAGACAAAACAAAACGTTAGTTCAACTTTGAAAACAGTACGAGACTATCAAAGAAATTCTTTCAAAAACATTAAAATAGCATAATATGTTAACAGGTAAAACCGAAATGACGGGCTCAATGTTAATTAACTTCGGTACCAAGAAAAGACCGCCTACTATTAGGAAAGGTCGAATATAAACAAATATAAAAATTAATTTTAATAAGTTTATAATAAAAGGAAGTTAATCGAGGAGGCCTATAACAGGCGGAGAGATATAAAATAAATCTATAACTTTTGTTAAGCAAAAATAAGAAAGAGAGTCTATACTCTCTTAGACACCAACACTTCCGTCTAAGGGAAGGGTCGGCCATTTAAAGGTGAAAGAGAGTTCATACTCTCTTCGTCACCATAATTAATCAAATTAATTCCAAAAGTTAGTTAAGCTAATAATAAAACTTCCTGAATAGCGAAAGCTGAAATCTTAGAGCAATACTTCACCAAAAACCGTGAACAAGACTCCAAAATTATAAGCGTATCCATGAACGTCTTGCCGGAAGCACGACAGAGGAAAAATTGAAGTGGTGTCAACAAGAAGTACTGCAGTACCTGGCCACAGGTGGCGCTTGTGAGTACACCCCCCTCTTGTATAGCGATCGCTGGCGTATCCCTTCCGTAGAATTCTGTCGGGCAACGGAGTTGACAGCTACATGATTATCGGGTAAGTTTAATATTGAAAAAACCAAGATACAAAGAACTACACATTAGTTGAAAGTTTTTTTTTTAAATAGGAACTACATTATACTAAAATTATGTGGACACACTTTATTCCCCTCTACTATCCAACAGCTCTATTGGCAAGTTCAAGAATGTTCTTTGTAATGTGATGACCAGGATAGGCTACAGCCCAATAGTTGCACAAAATCTTGAGGATGTTCTTCAAGTGTTGCACAACACTAGGATGGACTGTTCAGAAAGGAGGGATTGGACCTGTGTGCTCCTCAGTTCAACACGTCACACCTTAAATGAACTTCGCAATTTCATGCGGAGAGAAGAGGTATTTATTGTTCTGTATACCTATTTACCTATGTTGCCTAAAACTATAAATTTATTAATACTTAAACTCTAGAAAGAGATTTAAAACAATTGATTTTTAAATTAGCAATACTGTATGTGACCTAAATTTTTAGTCTGAAATTTTGTACTCTAAATTAATTGATATCTACATACCTAACTATGTGACCCATTTAATCTAAACTTAATTGATCTAATATTAGAAGCCTTTGTAATATTTCTTATATCAGAATTCATGGTGAGTTCAATCTACATAAGAAGACACCCTTCTTGTATGATCCCATTTGTTGTTTAGTAATTTCATGCTATATAATACACAAAAATTACAGCCATTTACAAACAAGTAGTCAAGTGGCAGGAGGGCCCCACACTGTAAACCTCACTTTTTCATTATCTCCAGGAACATATGCAAGATTAGTCTAAAGTGGGAGAATTTACACCAAAGAGACATACATAAAAGCTCAAACTTTGATACTTGTCTCTGTTTTTATACAAACTAATCTTACGAAAGCTACTCATTCCTCAAGTAGGAGGTGCCTTGCGGAACACGACTGACATTGTTTCGTCAAAAGTCAAAAGTCTCACTTAAGAGTATGAGGATGACATATGTAACTTATACAGTTTGGCAAAGGGTGCTATAGCTGATACTGCCTATGTCAGAATAAAACCTTAATGATGAACTTTGATTTAAGAGAAAATTTCAAAGAAACTCTGTCTCTATTACAGAAGTAAGGGAGATACAGGTTATAAAGCAGCCATTAGAATCATAATAAGAACTAGATAATTGCACTTGAAAATTTATATTTTCCAATAAAAGCACTATTACAGCAATTATCAAAATATTTGCATAAACCACAGAAGACTTCAGATCTTTGGATATCCAGTTTTTGAAATACGAAAATATCCTTTTTTACACTACAGTATACCCCTGAAAGGGAGAGGATTTGTATCGTATAAGCTGCAGTCTAAAATATAAAAATTTTTTGAGGTAATATGTTATTTTGATTATAAAATAAATTTTTGAATATACTTACCCGGTGATTATATAGCTGCAACTCTGTTGCTCGACAGACAACTCTAAGGTAAAACTCGCCAGCGATCGCTACACAGGTTGCGGGTGTGCCCAACAGCGCCATCTGTCGACCAGATACCCAGTTCTCAGTGTAAACAAAGACTCAATTTTCTCCTCGTCCCACTGCGTCTCTATTGGGGAGGAAGGGAGGGTCGTTTAATTATAATCACCAGGTAAGTATATTCAAAAATTTATTTTATAATCAAAATAACATTTTTCAATATTTAACTTAGCCGGTGATTATATAGCTGATTCACACCCAGGGGGGTGGGTAGAGACCAGCAATATAAGTTTACACTTTTATGAGCTAAGAGTTTTATTTCATTTTAGAAGTTATCAAAATAACAAAAACAAAATAAATAGGTACCTGGTAAGGAAGTCGACTTGAACAATTACTCTGCCTTTTTAAGTACGTCTTCCTTACGGAGCCTCGCGATCCTCTTAGGATGCTGATCGACCCCAGGATCTGAAGTATCAAGGGTTGCAACCCATACAACAGGACCTCATCAAAACCTCTAATCTAGGCGCTCTCAAGAAATGACTTTGACCACCCGCCAAATCAACCAGGATGCGAAAAGCTTCTTAGCCTTCCGGACAACCCAAAAAACAACAATAAAAACATTTCAAGAGAAAGATTAAAAGGTTATGGAATTAGGGAATTGTAGTGGTTGAGCCCTCACCCACTACTGCACTCGCTGCTACGAATGGTCCCAGTGTGTAGCAGTCCTCGTAAAGAGACTGGACATCCTTAAGATAAAAAGACGCGAACACTGACTTGCTTCTCCAATAGGTTGCGTCCATTATACTTCGCAGAGATTTATTTTGTTTAAAGGCCACGGAAGTTGCGACAGCTCTAACTTCGTGTGTCCTTACCTTCAGCAATGCTTGGTCTTCCTCACTCAGATGGGAATGAGCTTCTCATATTAACAGTCTGATAAAATAGGATAAAGCATTCTTTGACATAGGCAAAGATGGTTTCTTAACTGAACACCATAAAGCTTCAGAAAGGCCTCGTAAAGGTTTAGTTCGTTTTAAATAGAACTTAAGAGCTCTCACAGGGCATAAGACTCTTTCTAGTTCATTGCCTACCATATTCGATAAGCTGGGAATATCGAACGATTTCGGCCAAGGTCGAGAAGGCAGCTCGTTTTTGGCTAGAAAACCAAGTTGTAGTGAACATGTAGCCTTTTCTAACGAAAATCCGATGTTCTTGCTGAAGGCATGAATCTCACTGACTCTTTTAGCTGTGGCTAAGCATACCAGGAAAAGAGTCTTTAAGGTGAGATCTTTCAGGGAGGCTGATTGTAGCGGCTCGAACCTGTCTGACATGAGGAATCTTAGTACCACGTCTAAATTCCAACCAGGCGTAACCAAACGACGCTCCTTCGTGGTCTCAAAAGACTTAAGGAGGTCCTGTAGATCTTTATTGTTGGAAAGATCTAAGCCTCTGTGACGGAAGACTGATGCCAACATGCTTCTGTAACCCTTGATAGTGGGAGCTGAAAGTGATCGTTCTTTCCTCAGGTATAAGAGGAAGTCAGCTATTTGAGTTACAGAGGTACTGGTCGAGGATACAGATACTGACTTGCACCAGTTTCGGAAGACTTCCCATTTCGATTGGTAGACTCTAAGGGTGGATGTTCTCCTTGCTCTAGCAATCGCCATGGCTGCCTCCTTCGAAAAGCCTCTAGCTCTCGAGAGTCTTTCGATAGTCTGAAGGCAGTCAGACGAAGAGCGTGGAGGCTTTGGTGTACCTTCTTTACGTGTGGCTGACGTAGAAGGTCCACCCTTAGAGGAAGAGTTCTGGGAACGTCTACTAGCCATCGAAGTACCTCGGTGAACCATTCTCTCGCGGGCCAGAGGGGAGCAACTAGCGTCAACCTTGTCCCTTCGTGAGAGGCGAACTTCTGCAGTACCTTGTTGACAATCATGAACGGTGGGAATGCGTATAGATCTAGATGTGACCAATCTAGGAGAAAGGCATCTATATGAATTGCTGCTGGGTCCGGGATTGGTGAGCAATATATTGGGAGCCTCTTGGTCATCGAGGTTGCAAAGAGATCTATGGTTGGTTGGCCCCAAGTGGCCCAAAGTCTCTTGCATACATCCTTGTGGAGGGTCCATTCTGTTGGAATTACTTGCCCCTTCCGACTGAGACAATCTGCCATGACATTCAAGTTGCCTTGGATGAACCTCGTTACTAGCGATATGTTTTGACCTTTTGACCAGATGAGCAGGTCCCTTGCGATCTCGTACAACGTCAGTGAGTGGGTCCCTCCTTGCTTGGAGATGTACGCCAAAGCAGTGGTGTTGTCCGAGTTCACCTCCACCACTTTGCCTTGAAGGAGAGACCTGAAGATTTTCAAGGCCAGATGTACTGCCAGTAGCTCCTTGCAGTTGATATGCATTGTCCTTTGACTCGAGTTCCATATTCCCGAACATTCCCGACCGTCTAATGTCGCGCCCCAGCCTACGTCCGATGCGTCCGAGAAGAGAACGTGGTTGGGAGTCTGAACAGCCAGGGGAAGACCCTCTCTTAGGCTGATACTCTCCTTCCACCAAGTCAGGCAAGACTTCACCTTCTCGGAAATGGGGATCGAGACCGCTTCTAGCGTCTTGTCCTTTTTCCAATGAAATGCTAGGTGGTATTGAAGAGGACGGAGGTGTAGTCTTCCTAATGACACGAACTGTTCCAGGGATGATAGCGTCCCTATCAGACTCATCCACTTCCTGACTGAACATTGTTCCTTCTTCAGCATGTTCTGGATGCATAACTGGGCTTGGCTTGTTCTGGGGGCCGACGGAAAAGCCCGAAAAGCTAGACTGTGAATCTCCATCCCTAAATACACGATAGTTTGGGATGGGACCAGTTGTGACTTTTCCATATTGACAAGGAGACCCAATTCCTTGGTCAGATCTAGAGTCCACTTTAGATCCTTCAGACAGCGACGACTGGAAGAAGCTCTGAGAAGCCAGTCGTCCAAATAGAGGGAGGCTCGGATGTCCGCTAAATGAAGGAATTTGGCTACATTCCTCATCAGCCTCGTAAACACAAGAGGAGCTGTGCTTAAGCCAAAGCACAGGGCTTGAAACTGGAAGACAACCTTTTCGAAAACGAATCTCAGAAAAGGTTGGGAGTCCAGGTGGATGGGGACGTGGAAGTAGGCGTCCCTTAGGTCTAAAGAGACCATCCAGTCTTCCCTTCTGACCGCTGCTAAGACTGACTTCGTGGTCTCCATGGAGAACGTCTGCTTTGTGACAAAGACATTCAGAGCACTGACGTCTAGCACCGGCCTCCACCCTCCTGTCTTCTTTGACACCAAGAAGAGTCGGTTGTAGAATCCCGGAGATTGAAGGTCCAAGACTCTGACCACTGCTCCTTTCTCTAGTAAAAGAGACACTTCCCGTTTCAAGGCTCGTCTCTTGTCTTCCTCTCTGTACCTGGGAGAGATATCGATGGGGGACGTTGCTAGAGGGGGTTTCCGTACAAAAGGGATCTTGTACCCCTCTCTGAGCAACTTCACAGATTGCGCATCTGCGCCTCTCTTTTCCCAGGTCTGCCAGAAGTTCTTGAGTCTGGCTCCCACTGCTGTCTGAAGAAGCTGGCAGTCAGACTCTGCCCTTAAAGGACTTGGTTCCTTTCTTCTTACCTCGTTTCCCTTCGGCACGAGCACCTCCTCTGCTGGAGGCTCTGCCACGAAAGGGCGGAATAAAACGGGACGCTGGAGTGTCCATCCTTGGTCTACCTGACAAGGTAGGCAAAGGGGTGGCTTTGCGAGCGGAGGACGCAACAAGATCTTGAGTGTCCTTCTGTATCAAAGAAGCGGCAATTTCCTTAATCAGGTCTTCTGGAAAAAGGCACTTGGAAAGAGGAGCAAACAGAAGTTCGGATCTCTGGCATGGTGTAACTCCAGCTGAAAGGAATGAGCATAGGTTTTCACGCTTCTTAAGGACTCCGGACACAAATGATGCAGCAAGCTCATTAGACCCATCACGTACGGCCTTGTCCATGCAGGACATAATGAGCAAGGAAGTCTCCTTCTCTGTCGGAGAGATCTTTCTGCTTAGAGCTCCTAGACACCAGTCTAAGAAGTTAAAAACTTCGAAGGCTCTAAAGATACCTTTCAAAAGGTGGTCTAGGTCCGAAGATGACCAACATATCTTTGAGCGTCTCATGGCAAGGCGGCGGGGAGAGTCTACAAGACTTGAGAAGTCGCCCTGGGCAGAGGCAGGAACTCCCAAGCCGAGAACTTCTCCCGTGGCATACCAGACGCTCGATCTAGAAGAGAGTCTAGCAGGGGGAAACGTAAAAGCTGTCTTCCCTAAACTCTTCTTGGACTGCAGCCATTCTCCTATCACCCGCAAAGCTCTCTTGGACGAGCGTGCGAGGACGAGTCTAGTAAAGGCAGGAGTGGTTGACGGCATGCCTAACACAAACTCTGACGGAGGAGAACGCGGAGCCACAGAAACAAACTGGTCCGGAAACATCTCTTTGAAAAGGGCCAAAACTTTCCTAAAGTCCAAAGAGGGTTGCGTAGACTTAGGCTCGTCCAGTTCTGAATGCGGTTCATCTACGTGTGCAGCAACATCATCATCGGAAAGTCCCTCATCCGATAACTGATGAGGGAACGGCAACGGAGTGGGTAACGGCTGGTTAGCTGAGTCCGGTCGCACGGGTGCATGCGTGACTGAGCCGGACTCAACGTCATGGAACTGCTGCCCAGTCTGTGAGCTGGCAACAACCATAGCAGCGCGGGGACGCACAGCGTCTACTCCAGACTGTCTGGACTGATGTGGGTGAGCAGTGGCAACCACACTGGGTTGCGGAGGTTGACGCACCGCGTCAAAACAAAACAACTCTGACGGTTGTTGAACCTCACGAACGTCAACGGAGACCTCCGTGCGTCGCTGAACGTCAACATGCGGCTGGCAGATCACACTGGAACGCATGGGTGGCGGAACTCTCTCAACTGGTGTGCGTGAGAAGGTTACCTCAGCGTCCACAGGACGCACAACCGATCGTGTGGGCGGTTGTAGGCAAGGAGCTGCACTAGCTGGTGCGGCAGCAACCTTCTCCGCACGAAAGTCCTGCATAAGAGACGTTAGTTTAGACTGCATGTCTTGCAGTAGAGACCACTTAGGGTCTACAGGAGCAGGTGCGGCGACAGACGGTGTAACTGTCTGAAGCAGTACCGCTTTGCCTCTCTTAGGCGGTGAGCAGTCATCGGATGACGGCAGCGAGTCCGAACTGACCCAGTGGCTACAACTGGGCCGTTGGACTTGTGTGGAAGGGACCGACTTGCGCTTTAACGGTCGTGAGACCTTGGTCCTGGGTTTCTTGCGAGAAACACCTTCCGAAGACGAGGTATAAATGGGCTCTCTCGTCTTAGTTAGGCAGGGGCGATCTTGGGTAGATATGCCCGATACCACGGAGGGAACGTCTGTTCGCTGATTAAAGCCTCTCGAACCCATTTGTCGTACGACATTGCTTCTCCCCTGGACTTGGGAGCTTGCAAGAGGTCCCGGACTAGGAGGACGACAGGCACGAACAGACGAACCCTCAAGCGCAACACTATCCACAACACTATCACTTTGCGGCACTTTATCACTTCCCACTGCACTTTTGCACTTCAGTTCCTTCACATCCGCCATGAGCTGATTACGGTCACTAGCAAGGGACTCAACTCTCTCACCCAGAGCTTGGATGGCACGCATCATATCAGCCATCGAAGGTTCCTGAGTGCCAGGAGGGGGATTAGGAGCAACCACTACAGGGGAAGGAATAGGTTGTGGGGCATGAGGAGAGGAAATATCAATAGAACGAGAGGAACTTCTCCTAACTCTATCTCTCTCTAGCCTACTTGTATATTTTTGGAATTCGATAAAATCGAATTCCGAAAGCCTAACGCACTCCTCACACCGATCTTCCAATTGACAGGTTTTATCCCGACAATTGGAACAAACAGTGTGAGGGTCGATAGAAGCCTTCGGAAGACGCCTTGAACAGTCCCTAGCATTGCACTTCCTAAATTTTGGGACTTATGAAGGGTCAGCCATTTTGAATTGGTCAAAGGGGAATTCAAAAAACTATCAAAAAGTCATCAACAAAGAATCCGTTATCAAAAAGAGTTCAACGATTTGTGTGAAGAGAAACCCTGCACAGCGAAAGCTCAAAACTAGAATAATGTACTTCACCAATTAGTTGTGAAAAAACTCCAGTTTAGCAACAGCGAGTAAGTACGTCTTGTCGATAGCACGACAGAGAGAAAATTGAGTCTTTGTTTACACTGAGAACTGGGTATCTGGTCGACAGATGGCGCTGTTGGGCACACCCGCAACCTGTGTAGCGATCGCTGGCGAGTTTTACCTTAGAGTTTTCTGTCGAGCAACAGAGTTGCAGCTATATAATCACCGGCTAAGTTAAATATTGAAAATTGTATTTTTCCTGGCATTACAAACCCGAGTCTTTAAAATATGCAGATGTCTTCAGTGAAGCTGGAAACGCAGTTGAATAGTTAACCAAGCACTTAATGACATGTGCTAAGTGTAGACACGTAGCCCCTCCCACATGCCTGTTAAAGAGCCTTCCCTTTTGACCTTTGACTCTGGACCCAGATGGGTGATTGAGGTGGAAAGTTCAACTTTAAAGGGCTCATGTTTGCATAGCTCGTAAAAATACCAATAATTTTTAAAATTTTTTATTTGTTCCTACGAGTACACAAATCTTTCATCCTTTAAAACAGCGAGACTCAATAATTGTGGGTTGGAAGACCCCTAGAAAAGAACTGGTTGATTATTTTTCTTCCTTGGAAGCATCTGTCTACCTGGCCTCATACTAGAGCGAAAAAGATGACTACAACATAGGGATAATCAGGCTGATAGGGCCTAGCCTGTGCAAGAAGATTGTATGTGGTCAAAAGAGGAATCCCTTGTCATGAAGAGGAGAGCAGTTCGGAATAATACACCTGGTGTATGATGTTCCATGGTTGCACTAGGCAATGGCTCTAGCCCAGGGCGCTGTGACACGGGCCTGCAACACAGGATCATTACCCAGGCCCCAGGTGGGTGAGAAGGAATAGCACAGAATCACGGCACCAGTCCCAGTCCATAGGAGACAAAGCAAGGTGCCGTGACTCTAGGTATGGGTACCACAAAAGTATCGTCCAACCCTAATGAAAACGGGATGGTGTCATGAGTTATTTCTTACACCTACTACTGGGCTTCCTGGACCTCTTGCACTTCTTTTGCCAGGTGACAGAATCAGAATCGGAAGGCAAAGAAAAGCCAGACAAGGAAGAGGAGTTGAAAGAGGAATGTGCCCATTTCTCACTATAACCCTCCCACACTTTAGGCTCTGCAAGCACAGGAGTCAAAGTCTTACCCACCATTGATGACGAAACTTCCCACCCAAGGAGAACTGAATTAGTTGCTCAAATAGGAACCACAACACTGGGCAACAGTCACAGAAGATGCGGTGAGCACACTCACTTGGCTTGCAACACATACACAAGTGCTAGGGCCACAAGCCCCAGTCACAGGCACAGGGCAGGAGTGACAGGAACAGGGGGGATAGGCACTAAGGTGATAAGCACTGTGGTGACACACTTCGGGAGCACTACGTGCATGGATCACTTGTACCAGAGTTACTAACTGCTAGCACAGGAATCACCCCCGAAGCACTGAGGTACTGGCACAAGGGTCACCGGGGTGAAATAGCCTTATGCAACACCCATGGGAGGCTTGGGTTAGGGAGCTTGTCACTGGCAGTCTGCAAGAAAGAACTTCCATCAAATGTTGGAATACGGTGATTACCTCACACTCCCCAATCCTGAAAAACTACCAGATGCATACTTCTCGGGTCTATACAGGGGCGTATACGCAGAAGCTTCAATGAAATGGCACTTGAGAGCAAAGTGCTGACAGTCTCTACAGCAATTCATGGGCTTACCAAGAATAAAACCTGAAAAGATTTGGTCTTCTCGCTCCTCGACACACTCTCCTACGGGAGCCCAAAATCTACACTCAGCAATAAAAGGGATAATTGTAACAGTTGTGAACCTAAGTAGAGATTGGATCTATCACCAGTTTTTCAACGAAGAAGCGTCCAAAATACATACGATATCCTGCTTCATTCTATTACCATACATCAAGCTAATATCCCCAATAAAGCTAAAGTTACAAGAAAAAGAATACATTGCCTTAGATATGATGTAACAGTACGTTTGTATTTGGTGCAACCGAGCTCAAAAGTGAAGTCTTTGACACGCAGGGGGGTGGGGCTACTCACCCACGCTTGCCACCCATCGTTAAATATCTTGTTAACGAACTGAATGGCCGTTCCAGTTCTGCTGGTCATCTACCTATTTTAAAGGATGAAATTTCTGTATATGCCTAGGAAAAAATGATAATCTGTTGTACTACTCACCTAATCAGGCCTATTCCAGCATTCAAATGGCCCTGACGGCTGTGTTTTGGTGATAAAAAGGGAAAGAACCGATGCTGCTCACACTGTCATTGCCTCATACTGGATTAGTTTCTAAAATTCTCCTAACCCAGCCAAAGAAATATTCGTGTTTGGAAAAATCTTGAAATTTACATAAGTGAAGTTTTACGATTGTATAATGAACTGTATAAGACAAATTGCATGAAATTATAAAACGAATTACAGTAGTACCTTGGTAGACAAGTTTATTTCGTTGCAAGAGGAAGATCGCAAAACAAAATGCTCGTAAACCAAAAGAATTTTTTCCATAAGAAATAAAGGAATTCACTGGGTGCGTTCCACTCGTTCATATATACACACATATGGTACTATACTCATTTTTAAAGATTTGTGAAGTGATTTAAAGAAATTATTAGCCATAATATAAAAAATTAATACAATATAAATAATTCCCAATAATGTATAGAAATATTGACAAATTAATTCAAAATGCCTTTGAGAAGAATTTTGACAGTCATGCTCATACATACCATGACTTACTTGTATTCTGAGTTACTCATAACCTATGGTATTATTGTACTGTATAAGCAAAATCACATGCATAAATGCCCAAAATCATTGTTTTTTCCTATCCTTGATATTTACAACAATAATGCAAAAACAATGAATGATTTAGCATCAAAACTTCACAACCTAAATTCAAGTTCAAGACCTCGGACCAGCAATGCAAGTGTTCTGACTTGGTAATAGCAAAGAAAAAGTGAGGTTTATAGTTGGGTAGGTGATGGGTACAACCCATCAGTCACCACATAGCTTTATGCTATAGTCAATATTTTTTAGTGAGGCAGATTTGCACCGACTCGCAGGGGTGCCCTTTTAGCTCGGAAATTTTCCTAATAGCTGATTGGTCGGAAGTATTTTTGTCCGAATACTTCTGACCAATCAGCGATCAGGAAACTTTTCTGAGCTAAAAGGGCACCCCTGCAAGTCGGAGCAAACCTGCCTCACTAAAAAAATTGACTATATATATATATATTAATTCTCAAGTTTTATTTTCAGCAAATAACGTCCAAATAATGTAACCTACGCTTCTTCATAACAGATACAACAACAAGGGAAGAGGGCATCACAAAGCTGGAGTGTTCTTTACCCACAAAAAAATCTGAATTATCTGGTCAAACAGAAAAGCTACTGCAGTCAAAAGAATGCTTCATGTGGACCCACCAAGCAGGATAACACGATGGCAAGAATTATGGAGACTGACGAGGTTGAGGAACCATGTTGTTACTCTTGCAGTTGCTGGAATATGTAAATTTTACAAAAGAAGAGAACCAAGTAACAAGTGCTACAAACCATGACTGATGGGAACATTTGTGGAAAATACTTGATTTAACTGCATTCGGAAATAACATGACTTAGATATATTCAAAGTTTAACTGAGCTACATTTGTCTTTTGGTATAAGTACGTTTTCTCCCCATGCCAAAGAACTATCACGTTGTAGCTACAAATAAAAGAACCACTAACAACCCAAAATTTAAATTATGCCTATATCATAATGACCTGTTTGAATAAATTCTAATACAATGACTTTAAGAAGAAACCTATTAACACAGAATACCAAACATTTTTACTTTTTAATTGACTTCACTCATTTTAATCTATAATTCCAAATGAAATTTAGGTGTTGAACATTTTCCTTTCACAGCAATCAGAAATCTTAATGAATCATGTTAGAAATATTTTGCCATAGGGATATACCTCCCATGAAATATCTCGTAAAAATAAAAAAAAAAGAATTGGGTAAAACATTCTTTTATAAATACGGATTCACACTATTGTTTCAACATTTTAAAGTTTTAGATCCAAACTTAAAGGGAATCTCTTAAAGCAGTACGAGGCATTTGGACTTTGATTTTGTTACAATCCTGGATAATAGCTACTGTATTTCAAACAAAAGTTTGCCAATATCATAGACTTAACAAAGATAAAATCACTATAATATAATTAATAAATTAGAGAATGAATGGATGCAACCAACAGGTAATCATTTAGAATACAGTATTGTACTTCAAAAAATTATATGAGCTGTAAAATATCACAATTTTAAAAGTAATTTGTATTTATCCTAGCTTTAACAACCTGGGTTCTTTAAAATTAGGTGATGTCTTCAGAAGAGCTGGAACAGCCGTTGAATTCGTTAACGACAGGTGGCGAGCGCAGGTGTATAGCCACGCCCACACGCCTGTCAAAGACTTCTCACTTTTGACTTTCAGCTCTGAACTGAGAGGGATGGTTGAGGTGGGAAGTTTAACTTTAAAGGACATGGGTGTGTATAGCTAAAAGAGATACAAATTACTTCTAAATTTTGTTATTTGTTCCTACACGTATACAAACCTTTTGTCCTTTAATATACAGTACGGAGACTCACTGACTGGTGGGTTGGAAGTCCCTCTAAAACTGAACTGATTGGTTCTTTCTCTCTACTGGAAGTGTCAGTGTATGGGACAAAAGGCGATAAAAAGACCCCACTATTTATCTATCAAAGGGATGAATAGGCTGATAGGGCCTGGCCTGTATAAGAAGATAGCACATGGTCATAGGAGGAATACCTTCCCATAAAGAGGAGAGCAGTATGGAATGGTATACCTGGCGTATGATGATCCATGGATAGATTTATAGTCCACCATCCTCCCCCTCATCAAGGAAGGCTGGAGGAGATACCTCTTCAGATTTCAAAAAATTCAGCTCAGAAATGTAGTTTGCACACCTCAGGATAGATCCAGTGAGTAATGGTATGATAGCTTCATCCCCAATAGATAGGAAGGACAGATGAATGAGAAGCAGTAGTCATTCTACCTGCTATCCCAGATTTACATCTACACACTACCATGGTGAAGATGCTACCTGTCCTGTGTGGAAGTTGGGCTGGGTACACAACTACTTGAGCAGTATCTACAGGACAAAGAACACAAAAGTGAAGGTTGTTTGATGTATCCAAACTCCAGCCTTCAACACCTGGCTGACAACGAGATTCCTCTCTAAGGTTAATTCGAAGCCTATATCCTTGACCTCATGAGTCATGGTCCTGGCTGGTACCTTGACCCTTTCAGTTGTCGAGGTGTATGCCCTACGGATTGTCTCAAAAAGCCATAAAGAGACTACAGTACGTTCATTGACACTTCTTTCTTGGTTCTGCCACAGCAAAGTTAAAGACACAGGCTAAGGTGTCAGGTCCTAATTAGATAGCAACACAGAGATGTCACAGGACACAAAAGTATCTCTTCTCGGTTGCCACCCATAGCTTAACGTAGAGAGGAGATGGAGATCTCGAAACTAGGGTCGTGTATCACAGTATTTTGGGTTTGGCCACAACTCTAGCATAAACATAAAGGAGACCTTTCAACCCTCAATGTAGATAACTGAAAGAGACCGCGCAAGTCACCTGCCTTCCTCACAAATGCTATGGCTTAACAAAAAGATACTCATGTATCTCAAATCAATGTCTGACAACCTTCTCAAAAGCTCAAACAGAGTATGCAACAGACTTACAAGCAATAGTTTCATTCCACATTGGGGTTAAGGTCTCAGGGGGAAAAGACTGTTCGATGTTCCTCAGGGCATAGACAACTCTACAAGAATGTTTCCAGCTAATGTTGGAGAGCAGCAACTACTGCACACTCCCTGAATAACTCCCAGATGTAGATCACAGTCCTCCCTGCTCCTGAAGTATATTCCCTGGGTACGGGGGTGTATACTGTACACAGAAGCTTCAGTTAAATGGCAAATATGAAGAGGAAGGCAAAGTGCTATACAGTAAGTCTCTGAAAATTCATATGCATGCCAAGAATGAAATCAGGGAAGACTTAGTCTTCTTGCTACACAACACAAACATTCACCTATGAGAGGCCATGATCTAGCTGGTAACATAGGGAATAATTGTATCAATCATGACCAGAAGTAGAGATTGGATCTATCACTTCTTTATCATAATCTGAAGTGTTCAAAATACACATACTGTACAATCCTGCTAAATTTCATTATTATACACTAAGCCAATATAGCCAATTAAACTAAAGTTATAAGAAAAGGAATAAACAACATTTGAAAGGACACATCATTATGTCTGTACTCATTGCGGCCGAAGACAAAGAAGAGTCTTTGACAGGTGGGTGAGTGTGGGCGAGCAACGTACCTGTTGTTGACTACCTTGCTAACAAATTCAACGGTCATTCTAGCTCTACTCGAGACATCTCCCTATTTCAATAGATGAAAGGTTTGTATACACGTAGGAACAAGCGGCCAGTTTTCAACTTCTGATAACTATATGTAGCTTAAACTTGTGAAATGGCTTCATAAAAAATCTACAGTACTACGAAGATTTGAAGGATTAACTTTTTAAAGCAAGCTAAATCTATCAGCTTTAATCAAATTGTAGTATAATAAAAGGATGTAAAGGATAATAATGATCAATAATTTCTCAATACTTTATTCAATATAGAGTAATCATTTCCATAAACCACAAATAATACTTAACTCAAATTTCAGTTTAAAGCAGAAATATGGCATACATAAGTCTGTTGTCTAATTATTCACCGAGGGCTAAATGGCTTCCTTCACTTATAAACAAGATATGTTTCCAGTTTCATGTTACATACACATGGTCTAGAGTGCTTTGACTCATTGAATCTCATAAAAAAAAGTAGTCTGAAATTGCAAGAAAAGACTTTCTAGTACTGTATTGTACAAAGTATCAATCTTGTGTTTAAAAACTAAACCCGATCTTAACTATTCATTATTATAAATTGTTCACTGAATATACAATTAATTATGTTTCCAATTATCATAGAGAAACTATTTGTGAAGGTATTGGCTGACTTTTCATCACAGTACTGCTCATGATGTATCACTTGTATAAGTCATTAGAGAATTGGGTCCTCCGACCATATATTTAGAATTGGGTCCTCCGACCATATATTTAGAATTGGGTCCTCCGACCATACATTTAGAATTGGGTCCTCCGACCATATATTTAGAATTGGGTCCTCCGACCATATATTTAGAATTGGGTCCTCCGACCATACATTTAGAATTGGGTCCTCCGACCATATATTTACGAGCACGAGTAAAAAAAAAAAAAGCTCTTAAATGTTCCTTCCAAACATTATGTTTGAAAAATTATGCCACCTGTTTTATACCATTCTGCATTATAGTACTGTACTGTGAGACTATGAATTTTTTCAGTTATTTGACTAAGGATTGCTAAATTGATCAATAATGTACTGGCCTTCACAATAAGATGCAATTTCGAGATATACGTAATATAAAAGTTCATGAGATAATAAAAGTAAGTTTCATCAATATCAGGTGTAGTACAGTAGACATACTGTCCTTCTTAATCATATATGATATATATATTCTCAGTGTCTTAGTCTATTACATCTATAATCTTTCCTTAGCCTACTTTCAGATGTGACCTACAACAATCAATTGACTTGTATCAAAAGAGAAACTAGGACTTTTAAGGAAAAATGTCTATAAAGTTTTCCTTGAACGCAGACTGAACTAGTGTCTCCCTAGTTGTAAAATAAGTATCAAAATTTGCTCCTGCTTTTAACTGGGAGTTATATAAGACATAACTCAGTACTTATTAACATTCTTAGCTCTCAGGAATAAGTTTTACATTTTGGCTAACATGTACGTACAGCTAGATGTGGTTAGGGGATATTCAACTTTGATTTAAAAACAGTCCCTAATTTAAACAGATGCTTTTGTTACGAGAGACGAATTGAAAGTCAGTTACTTTATCCTCAATTATCTAATACTGTATATAAAAGTATACTCTTGTCTCCTTAAAATCAATTTGAATACTTTTTGATAGGTAGACCATTGCTTAAAATATTCACCATATTGCACCAAGGACAATACATAAAAATATTGAAAATAAGACTTCCTCAGAATCCCTTTGTTATGAATCGATGAATATCTACAAGCAACAAATTACCAAAACATAATACAGTACAGTAATTGAAAATGAAATTTCTTTGATCGTTTGCTGAAAAGAAATTGTTTTCAGCTGTGGGGGTGAAAATGTAGCAAGCCAAACTCAAAGGGGGTTGAATAGTTAGGGGAGAAAAACATATAGGATTAGATGAAAATAGAAATGAGATACCAATCCAACTGCAGTCAAAAGGAACACTGCAGCATACCTAAGTACTGCAATTAGTGAACTGTAAATTGATGATAAAAGGAAAGAATTACAGAAAGGTCATGTTTTAGCTTCGAAGAATACTTTCAATAGAAATTTTAGAAACTCTTACCTTTATTTTTTGAAGGAAGTTTAAATGACATGCTTTAGGGTAAAAATATGAGGTGTAGGATGAGTATCTTTGTGAGAATCTTTGATTATTTTTTCCTAATCATGGCTTCTATTTACAGACGTCTCTGCTATTTTCCTGAGATAGCGTGTTCAGTATGGCATGGCATAAATCTATACGAACATGACAAGTAGAAAAGAAAGCTCAATTAGCACAGCAAAATATATGTAACATTCAATGATAAACAGAAAGTCTTTTAACCCTTTGAATACCATTGGACATACTTTCCGTCCGATTTTTCTACTCCTTTTGGTGCTGATGGACATATTTTGTTCAATAACTGCCAGTTTTTTCTCTATTTTTGACATACAGCATATGAAAATTTCATAAATTATGAAAAATTATATATCAATGGAAAGTAAACTTATTCAGCTATATTATTAAAAAGGTTACATAGTCTTACCTACGATAGTTTTTGTGTTGAGTTAAGCAAAATGTAAAAAAGAAAGAAAAAAAAAAAGAGTGGGGCTTGAGGGCCAACTATTTAGAGAAAGGAGAAGAGCTGATACTCAAAGGGTTAAAAATAATTCTCAAGTGCAGTTGCTTTCATTTGTGCTGGTAACATCTAAAATACAATTGACCCTGCAGATGCAGGCAGTCTGTGCAGTATACTGTATGATCAAAATTACTGTATAAGGAAAAAGATCATAAATTTATGATGTAAATCTCCAATGATAACTCTGTCGAAAAAATGTGCTAAGGGGAAGTCAGATGCATCACTTTGAACTGCTAGTAAAAATGTTGAATCACTGTATATAACAGCATTTGAGCGATGAAGAATGGCATCAATGAGCAATTAAGGGTTATAGTGAGTCCCGGACACCTCTACATTACTCCAATCTCTTGTAATATCATGCTGAGCCATTTTCAAATGAATTTGAATGACTGAAAGCATTTTGATTCTTCAAGTGAATTCTGACCCATCAGGTTGTGATTCCTCTAAAGAGAATAAATATAAATGAGATTTTATTCAAGTGTTTAAGTGTGGTGAACATTTTGAATATGCGTAACTGCGAAGGTGTGAGAAATTATTGAAATCTTTATCTGGACTGTACTAAATAATTCTAAAACTGTCCATTTACTTTTCCTAGAAAATTGAGAAATAGAAGGTATCCAATTGTTAATGGAAAAAAAAAAAAAAAAAAAAAAAAAAAAAAAAAAAAAGAGGATAAGGGAGGCGAGTTATCATTAATTGGAACGTAACCCTATTCTTCTACATAAGAAATGCAATTTGACTTACAATATATACCTTCATAATTGATCATGATGGTACAACCCAATCATATATAAAGGGCCGACTATACTGTACCAATTTTACAATCCGGAAATCAACCATTTTTGACAAATAGTTGTTTAAGCCTACATAAGTGCACTTATTGCAAAATTATACTATTGTATATAATGCTACTGTGACATGTAACTATGATTTTGCAAATACACATAAATATTAATGATAAAAAATTAAAATTTTAATAAAAAAAATTTATCTCTATATACTCAACTGATGTTCATATGGCTTCTTTTCCAGCAGCCCGGTTTAATACACACAGCCGTAATTTTTTTTTTAATTATTCATATCTTCTTTCACTTCAACTAGTACGTCATCAAAAAAGGAATATAACCCTCTGGTGGTAAGTGGTAGGGAGCCCAGGTTGTAAGATTCAAGAGTATCTTTCAGTTTTTAAGTCATCATTATCCCTCCTCTTGATACTATGGGTATAATATCAGGCCACTATAGAAATGAAATATTTATTATAAAATTCTAATCAATTCAATGAATCTCCTCTGATGATATATATATACATATATATATATATATATATATATATATATATATATATATATATATATATATAAAACTATATATATATATATATATACATAAATATATATATACCCTGTATATATATATATATATATATATATATATATATATATATATATATATATATATATATATATATATATATATATATATATATATATATATATATATATATGATATATATATATATGATATATATATATATATATATATATATATATATATATATATATATATATATATATATATATATATATATATATATATATATATATACAGTGATACCTCGGTAGTCGAACGACTCTATACTCGAACAATTCGGAGTTCGACCAAAATTTTCGAGAAATTTTTGCTGCGGTGCTCGACCAAAAATTCGGTACTCGACCAGCCGAACACGTGACGACCGCATGGGCTTTGTGATGATCGCGCCATCTCGGCCACTCTCGCTTGTTCGGGAAGCATCAGTTCTCTCGAGAGCGTCACTCAGACAACGCGCGATCAGCATTCGTTGTGATTTAGTGATTTTCAGTGCTTTTAATTGCTTTTTTAGCTTTCATAATGAGTCCCAAGAAAGTAATGAGTGTTAAGGGGAAGGAGAAGAGGAAAACAGTGCGAACAACGATCGAGTTGAAGAAGGAAATTATAGCGAAATATGAGAATGGTGTACGAGTGTCCGATTTAGCGGTAGAATACGGAATGGCGAAGTCGACCATTTCTACGTTTTTAAAGCATAAAGAAATGATTAAGAAGGCGAATGTTGCAACGGGAGTTACGGCGGTAACTAAGCAAAGGCCACAAGTGATTGAGGAGATGGAAAAGTTGCTTTTAATATTTATTAAAGAAAAACAGTTGGCCGGGGAAAGTGTTAGTGAAGCGTTCATTTGTGAAAAAGCGTTGCATATCTATGAAGAATTAGTGAAGAAAAGTCCGAGTACCAGTGAAAGTGATTCATTTACATTTAAAGCGAGCAGGGGTTGGTTTGAAAAGTTTCGTAATAGAACAGGTATTCATCGTGTTACTAGGCATGGGGAGGCAGCTAGTTCGGATCAAATTGCAGCCGATAAATACGTGGGGGAATTCGATCGGTACATAAATGAACAAAATTTGATCGCACAACAAGTCTTTAATTGTGATGAGACTGGGTTATTTTGGAAGAAAATGCCAGCCAATACGTACATTACCAAGGACGAGACGAAGATGCCAGGTCACAAGCCAATGAAAGATAGGCTAACATTGTTGCTGTGTGCAAATGCAAGTGGCGATTGCAAGATCAAACCCTTGTTAGTGTACCACTCGGACAACCCCCGGGTGTTCAAACGAAATAATATTTGTAAAAGTGCACTACCAGTTATGTGGCGCTCGAACACTAAATCTTGGGTCACAAGACAATTCTTTACTGAGTGGATAAACGAAGTGTTTGCCCCCCAGGTTAAGGCTTACCTCATTGAAAAGAGCTTGCCAATGAAATGTCTTCTGGTTATGGACAATGCTCCTGCACATCCTCCAGGTCTCGAGGATGACTTGAAAGAAGAATACAGCTTTATCAAAATCAAATTCTTGCCCCCCAATACTACTCCCATACTCCAGCCCATGGACCAACAGGTCATTTCAAACTTCAAAAAACTCTATACCAAGGCCCTTTTCAGAAAGTGTTTTGAAGTGACCAGTGACACGAAGTTGACCCTAAAGGAATTCTGGAAGGAACACTTCAGCATCCTCAACTCTGTTAACATGATTGACCAAGCTTGGCGAGGTGTGACCTATAGGACATTGAACTCTGCCTGGCGTAAGCTGTGGCCATCATGTGTCACAGAGAGGGAGTTTGAAGGTTTCCAACCAGAGGCGGGTCCAAGCACTGCTACCCCTGTAATTTCTGATGACACTGATGTCGTTGAGGAAATTGTTGTCATGGGCAGGAGTTTGGGGCTTGAGGTCGACAAGGATGATATTGATGAGCTTGTAGAAAGCCATTCTACCGAGTTGACTGTGGAGGAATTGTTGCACCTGCAACAACAACAGCAGCAGGATCTGATTGTGGAGCAGGAATCTTCAGAAGAGGATGAGGTAAGGGAGGATGTTCCAAGTTCTCTCATCAATGAAATTTGTTCCAAGTGGGCAGATGTGCAGGCTTTTGCTGAAAAATACCACCCAGAAATTGCAGTAGCAAACCGGGCAGTGCATATGTTTAATGATAGTGTCATGTATCATTTTCGAAGAATACTGCAGAGGAGGAAGAAACAATTAACAATAGACCAGTTTTTCACAAAAGAAAAGAAAGCTGCTACATCAAAGCCTGTTTCTCCTCCAAAGAAGAGACAAAGAAGAGAAGAAACCCCTGAAATAGATCTGCCCACCCTTTCATTGGAGAGAGAAACAACTCCTGAAGGAGAACTACCCCGCCACATCATGGAAGGGGACTCTCCTTCCAAGCAGTAACCTCCCCCTTCCATCCTCTCCACATCCATCCCTGTATGCCATCGAACCGCTGCTCAAAGGTATGTTCACTACAGTACAGAAAATGGTTTAAAATTGTTTTATTTTAGTACAGTAAATGGTTTAAAATTGTTTTATAGGATTTTCTGACCAATTTCATACACATTTAGATAATTATTGTTGTTTAGGTACACGTTTTATTAATATTTTGGGCCTGTTCGAGTGCTTGGGAACGGAATAGAATATATACCATTATTTCTTATGGGGAAAAAAAATTCGGTACTCGAACAAATCGGAGGTCGAACACGGATCTCGAACGGATTATGGTCGAGTACCGAGGTATCACTGTATATATATATGTATATATATATATATATATATATGTTGCCGACTCCCATACTTCGTTTTAGGTGGGGGCACAATTGAAAGAGAGAATGGGATAAATCTTAGCACAAATAATGTAACTAGGTTAAGGTTACACACCTTGTCTCAATTACTGGTCTAGCTTACTTTGATGACCCATTTAAAATCATGATTCCCAATTGTTTACTAAAGTGAATAATTATACAGTAATGTACTGTAGATTGGCTTCTTTTAAGATGTTTTGCAAACACCTACTTGGTACACCATGAGATACTATGAGAAACTAGTCATATAAAGACTTCTACATGTAAAATCAGGAAGAAGCTGAATTCCTAATATCATGTACCTTTACTCCCAAGTTTTGATGATTTTTGGATTCAACTCCTTATACGCTCCTGTGATCAAATTTTAGAAAGGAATGTCAGACCGTTTTTAGTTGGCAGGTGATTATGGCCCCTCAACCCATAGAACAATTTAGGGATATTACTTGTTGCCTTTCTTTTTGTGCAAATATAATGGACATATAAATTATTCTCTAATGAAATGTCTTCATCCAATTTTAGTTAAGAAATTTGTGTGCAAAACTTGACGCTCGTCACTATCTAAAGATGGCTGAACTTATGTGGTCTTAAGGAGGAATCGTGTCAATAACATTGTCATCCCTGTTACAGCAACTAGCCCAGTCTCCTCCAGCTTCACAGGAGTAACAATTTTATTTTACACTTAGAACTGTCAAATTGATTGGCAACCATTGAAAATACTTTTCCATGATGAGTACTGAGAGTGAATCATACTCCCTACAACAAATATTTAAATTACAAAATTTCCCTCGACACAATACACACAGAGAATGTGAATCATGATGTCCCAAAAATCATTCCTATGCACATTCCAGGCAATAGTTTCTAATAAAACCAGAAGGCATATTTTGTGCAGTGATTAAACAACTCAAGTTGTATCATGATTGCATGACAAAAATACAGTAACTGAAAAATATACCTATGAATACTTCAACCTGGGATTCCAACCACTTAATACTACAGGGGTCCATTCCTTTGTTAAGAGCACATATTGGTTGAAGTGAAAGGAAATTGGAAATCTTTATTTAATTTTTTGAAATTTTACAAGTGTCAATTAACAGAGCTTCTGGAGAAGCAGAAATATGAACATCAGGGGATATTCATAGAAATAATAATAAAAAAAATGAGAATCTCAAAAGTTAAAATTGCACCAAAAGAAACATGATATATTAATGCACTTACTCAAATGATCAGACAATCTTTTTAAAGAATAGTCTAGAAGTTACAATAGAAGCACAAACTAAAAGGAAAACAAAAGGTGACATGTCTACATAAGCACAGAAAAATATTTTTTCTTTAGAGGGTATTTTTCCAGATACTTAAAAACTAAAATCCAGTTTATAATCCTAATCTAACATAATATTTGTCACCGGTCATTGGCACGTTCATATTAGCATTAAGTACAAACACTCTCTAAGCACTGTTCAAGCACACTTCTTAATTTTAAATAAAATTGGCTGTAAGGATAAAGAGTACAGTGCAACCTTAACTGCTGATTTCGCAACCATGGATTAAATTATACATGGTTGACAATTTAGTACCAATTTAGAAAAATATACATGGATAAAAAATAAATGTAAACGTTTGTAAAAAACAAGAAAGAAAGAAATAGACTTCCAGAGACAACGATCACTGTCCATTCTCCATGAGCCAAAAGAGTCTCCTCTCCCACTGTGAGATTTGAAGTTTTAAAGGCAAGGAAAATTAGATTTCTTCCTCAAATGAAAAAAATTGTGAATAGAGATGAATAATCTAATATCATTCTTTTCTATTATGGTATAGTTAAAGAGCATTTTTTCTAAAAAGTATAGCTTTATTCTACCAAATAAGTTCTCGGATAAGATATTTTTTATAGATTCAACTTTTATATCTTAATTTCTAAAATTTTCAACAAAGGAAACCAATTTCAATGAAAAAAAATTTTTTCAATAAAAGCCATAAATCAAACTTATGTTAAAATAACATTTTAAAAAGCCTGTCTTTTAGAGACAGGGAGAGAGAGAGAGAGAGAGAGAGAGAGAGAGAGAGAGAGAGAGAGAGAGAGAGAGAGAGAGAGAGAGAGAGAGAGAGATAATTGCAAATTTTAATAATGACAATATACCCTCTTAAAGTACAAATACAGTTTTTAAGTGAATATTTACAAGTAAAAAAAAAAAGGAAAAAAAATCCATAAAGTTTACATAGCCTTTTTTTTATCCGCAACCGCAGGAAGGGCTGTGACTAAAATTACCACCGGTGAAGAGGTTTTACTACAATAAACTTCTTCATATATCATTGACATGATTAGCCCTGTAGAAACATAAGTAATTTGTTCATAATCCAGAGGTTAACATAAATGACAAAAAATCCTTAAAAATACAATTTATAAATGAGACCAATCACAAGAATAAATAATGTTGCCTAAGCATATGTATGGGATACTATATAAGCAGTAAAACTTTTAAGGGAGATAATTTCCCAATGTAATAAACAGTTAAACATAGAGAAAACTATGGAATGTTTACAGAATTTATTACCAAAACACAGCACACTGTTTAATAAAGAAACTGCTACTCAAGTAACATTATAAGAAAAATATTCAAAGTTGATTAATATACCTCATCACTTCTTATAACATACAGTAAAACATTATTGACACTGGAAAAATAGGAAAACTAAATGAATCACTTGTTTTCCTACAAAATAAGCAAATAAATTAAGCCACTCAATTATACTAGAAAAGATCATACTTATTTTGACTGCATTTCAGCAAAGAATATTCCTTCCTATGATACAGACTCCATAAAAAGTATAAAGAATAAAGACAAGGTTTAGGGTACACCACAGAGAAATGAAACAACAGTATAGTAGCAATTCATTATCATCATCATCATCTCCTCGTACGCATATTGACGCAAAGGGCCTCTGTTAGATTTCGCCAGTCTTCTCTATCTTGAGCTTTTAATTCAATACTTCCCCATTCCTCATCTCCTACTTCGTGCTTCATAGGCCACAGCCATGTCGACCCGAGTCCTTCAATTCTTCCAGTGTCTTCTGGAGCCCAGCTGAATGTTTGGTGAACTAATCTCTCTTGGGGAGTCCGAAGAGCATGTCCTAACCATCTCCATCAACCCCTCATCATGATCTCATCCACATATGGCACTCAAGTAATCTCACTTATTACATGTAACCTTGACTACAAGCAAATTGGAATACTAATTGAAATGGGTGTTAACTATTACATTGGTCTGCAAGCAAATAATCTGCACCTTACAGGCATTTCTATTGGACAAGTAGCAATGAGTTCTGCAAGCAATACACATGAAACTGGTGCAATGCCAATACGTCAACCCCACAGTATTCTCAGGCTTCTCACCCAATTTTGTTTTGCATCAGCTTGCACACATGCCCCACCTCCTCCTTGCTCTGAGCCTAAACCTTCCACTCTCACTCTCCGAGCAGCACAAGTAGACGCAACATCTCGTGGACTTGTCCTTGGAATTGTTTTGTTACAGTTGTGATCGCCATTGTTCATCATAAAGACATTTTGAGCTGCATTGTCAAGTTAAAAGCATCGTGACAATGGGCCCCCAAAGATGATTAAAAAATATGGTAAAGTAATGATTACTTGAGAGAAAAGAGAAATTGTCGCAAAGCATGAACAAGGTATGCGTGAGACTGACCTACCAAAACTGTTCGATCGTACAACAACATCCACAATTGCTACAGTTAAAATTCTGAACAAAAATGATGATTAAATCCACTGACGATGCAAAACGTGTGTTGATAAATCGACTTTATCGAAACATTTCTGCTTATCTGGATTGATAAGAAACAGTAAGGGTGATAAGATTATTGAAAACATTATTTTTGAATAAAGCAATGATGTTGGAGCTGCATAAGGTCAAGCATCAAAAGTATGCGGTGGAGATTTCACCTCAGGAGGAGGAGGGAAAAAGTGACAAACCTTAAGCATCAAGTGAAACTCCCGATAAAGTACTCATGAAGGGAAATTCCCCCTTCAAGCAGTAACTCCTTCCTCCTCTCTCCTCTTCCTCAACCAAGCCGTGAGTCAAAGGTAAACAGCAAGTCAATTTGTCAATACTTCTATTCTTTATTGTGAATTATAAGTTTTTATTAATTTCTGATATTAGGGGTTATAAATTGTTCAATAAAGGGATTTTGACGAAGGAAAAATCTATTTCTGGGGAGAGACCTGTGACGCCCGGCGAAAAAGTCCTTCTTTGTACTTTTTCTGATATCAATCTTCCAAATATACCAGAGAAAATTAAAAGCATGGAATGCAGAGGTTACAACCCTCGCGCGAGCACCTTGTTGGTGTCGTATATCTAACAAGGGCGTTTGTAAAACACTATTCACAGGCTGTCTTCCATTTAGATAATCCCTTCATCAAAGGGGGAGGGCCGTGACAGGCCCTAGAGAATACAGTTGGGTTACCCTACCGACACCTACCACTCGCGCTCACCAGGTCATCCTTCTGCAAGAACATATGGCTTGGCAAGGAAAAGGGTGGGTCCGTACAAAAATAATCGGGAAGGGTTTCGCTGGGCGTCACAGGTCTCTCCCCAGAAATAGATTTTTCCTTCGTCAAAATCCCTTTTCTGGGTCGACCTGTGACGGCCGGCGAAAAAGTACCAGAGAATGCCTTCCAAGCCCAATAAATTAATAACATAATGAGGAGAATACAATCACCATGTACGACAATACTATGATATAATAAAGTAATCGTCCAATTACCAACCAGCCAAATGACATAGGGAACGTAAGGTTAAATAATAATGACGACAAGGAACCAACTGAGTGTCGAATCGCAAAAGGCATCAAACCTTACATGTCTAAGTATATCTAAACATTAAAGGAACGGTAACTACAATAACAGTTAAACCATAGGAATTAAACATGGCAAATATCATAGGGCTAACGAACTACCAAGGAGAGCGGCGACGTGGTGTGAGTGGCGGGTAGGAGGGAGAAGAGAAGAGATGGAAGAAAGGAAGAAGAGGAGATTAATGGGGAGAGATAAGGCTTCCCTCTGCCATCGTCGGGTATTTAAGGGCCTGTAAGATCTTTAGATATTGGCGTTTGACAACCATAGGGGATTTCCAACCCGTATATTTTTTAAAATCATCAAAGTCCCTGTTCTGGAAGTCATTGTTGGAGGCATCTACTGTCCGTATATCATGAGCCTGGGGAAATGATTCCGGATTAGTATGTTTAATGAAGTAGAGGATTTGTTGCCTGATACCGTGAATGGAAATAGTACCTCCTTGTTCCCTGATAACCAAGGGGCCAGACGAGCGGGTGGCAGTTCTAGCTAAAAAGGGGCTTGAGAGTGTGACTGTACACGGAGAAAAATCCTGGGGATGAAGAATAATCTTCCGAGAGGAGCACCTATTTTGCGGATCCTCATTTTTTAGCTAGGGAAGCTTTGTCTGGAAAAGGAGTACTTCGGCTGAAGGGAGGAAATCTATGTTTTCCGGGTTTCGTGAGAGCTGCTAGTTCTGATGTTCCATCACCTGAGGCCATAGCCGTTAGAAATAAAGTCTTCCTAAGAAGAGTGATATAAGAGCAGGATTCATTGTCCGTGTCCATCGCAAGTTTGAGAACACCGTTCAGAGACCAAGAGTCCTTTTGTGGCCGAACTGAAGGTCGAAGCCTAGCACATGTTTTTGGGGTTGATGAGAAATAGGAATCAGCTAGGTTAATGTTGAACCAAACAAGGTAGATCTTCTTCAAAGCTGACTTGATAGTGGTTAAAGTGCTAACTGTTAGGCCTTTGTCAAATAGGAACCTCAAGAAAGAGATGGCTAAATGCGGGGACATACGAGTATGGTCTGCACTCTTAGGGGACCTACTAGTTGTTAACGGCCGAATCATATTGGCGAATTGTCGAGTCCCTTTTTTGTCCCATTCGATGAAGAGATCGTTTCCGGTTCAATGTTCGCATCTCTACGAGCTGCCAACTTCCTGTAGTCCACAAAGTTAGAGTTTTGGCTATCCTTGAGTAATCTGACACAGTGAGTTTGGATATCTCAAACCATTAAAATTGGATGTATATGTGTACAGACTGTCTTCATGCAACTAAAATCATAAACTTCAGATATTGTATAAAAAGTTCATAATGAAATACGGTAACAAAAAAATATCATATAATTTAATGCAGTACGCAAGACAACATTTGCAATATGAACGGGACTAATTAAGGGATTTTGACGAAAGAAAAATCTATTTCTGGGCGAGGAACCTGTGTTGCCCAGTGAAATGCTCCTCTAGCACCATTTCTAAGGCATAGTTATTGCTAAATATACCAGAGAAAAAAAGAGATGCATGGAATGCCAGGAATAAACCTAACTCGCTCACTCATTGAGTGTCGGTATAGAAAACTTGGGCGTGATTGAACCACGACCATAGATCCCTCACCAATTAGACTTCTCCTTCATCAATATCCCCCCTCTCTACCCCTACATCTCCCCATCCCCCATCCTCATTCCTCCTCAGCACTTGCGTTGATCAGACGTGTTTTGTTTTGCTTTGTGTAGTTTAGTGTTTTTTGGAAGATGTCCGATGTCCAACGTTTTAGAGATCCCTGCTCCCAAGTTGAGAATTATATTTGTCTGTTTGGGATTTCTAGGTAGCGACACTTATTATTCTTAACCGTGTATGTTTTTTTGTTTTCGCTGATGGTTGTTCCCTTTCGGGAGTTCGCTACGGCCATTGTGTCGCTTCCTCGTGACCTCTTTGTCTATCGGGTTTGCCTTTAGTTCCTTATATTATTTGTAAGCCCTTGTATATGTTTTGGACATAGGTGAGTGAATTAGGTGCAGCCTACCCTAGGCCAAAATTTAACAATACTAAACTTACAAAAAGCTTCTTAGAACCTATGAAGTTTGTGACTTGAGGACTTTCTGTATTTATGGATGTGTGAAATGAATCAAATGAATTTCCTTTATTTCTTAGGGGGAAAAATTGTTTTAGTTTATGAGCATTTTAATTCACGATGTCACTCCCAGAACAAATTAAACTCATAATTCAAGGTACTACTATATAGTTGACCCTTGTTTTCCATAAAAGCCTTTGTTTGTGATTCCATTTATTCTGATAATTTTGTCCGAAATCAAGAAAAAAATTACCAATGTCAGCACCCAAGAGAAACCATGCTAGTTTTTACTATACTGTATCAATAAAAAAAAAAATTATGATTTTAATTCAAACTAATGTTCAATCATTCTCAAAAGGTTTAGGGTTCAAATCTTTCACCCCTTAGCTGTTTAGGACCTATACGATAAAAGGTTTATACACTGCATGTTTGATCTCCTTGCATTGCTATTATGTATGGCTATAGTCTACAGTCAATCTAACTTGTGCATTATACGTATACTATAGTGTACATACAATACACTTCTGTCATGTTCCTTACAAGGCCATTATACTTGAACATGTGTTCTCTAGGCCTGTTGCAATTTTGAATCATACATGAAGTTCCCTTCCCCTCTTTCACGCCAACTTTCATTATTGACCTTCAATGCATCGCTCAGTTTGTGAACACTGCAATAGCAAGTTGTGCATTCCTACTATCACGCTATATTCCTGACAAAAATATTCTGCTATGATGCAGAATTCAATGAGGGAATATGTAAAATTGTAAAAATAAAATTATATTAACAAAAACATACCATATTTAATGTAATCAAATAAAATTTTTGCTAGCATTTCACATGTGAGCTTTTAAGAAATAAAATGATATGAGTATATGCATTACAAGAGAAAACTGAACATGAACTACATGGTTCAAGCAAAAGAAACCAACGAGAAGTCATTCATATGAATGTTGTTTAAGCAGAGTCAAGTTTAAGATAACTGATAGAGATTGAAAAAAATGTATAAGAAAGTTATACAAATACTAATAACAAAGGTAAATACAGTACTGTAGTAAAACATCTTATAAGAATAAATTAAATCTAAACGATATATGGAATAGAAGGAAAAAATAGAAGCACCAGAAAATGTTTCAATTATTGGAATGCGTTAGGCTAGGCCAAAATAAAAAAGAAAATACGAACAGCATGTTTTCTTTATGTATGGAATATAATTCTAAAATTATCAAACAATTTTATAGCGATGTCAAAACATGTTTGCATTTCGTAACTTATTGCTCACAATCTAGGAAATGGAAAGTTTTTTACCATGAGCAACAGTTGGAGGGTTAAGATATTCAGAACAAATAAACTGGTAACGTAGGCCCTTCCTTTGCTTTTTGCAATTGCCATGAATAATTTAATCCATCACTATTACATAAGACAAAAACTTTATTTACTATCTAATATCAATCATTTCAATACCTATATGGAATTCAATCGCTTTCATTCTTCAAATAAAAAATCTTGTTTAAATATAAACAAAAGCAAACATAGCCAACGTACATTTACAAAATCCTTTTCTTACCCCAGAAATTACCTAGATAATTATAGCTTAACTGCTTTTGATGAATGAAAAACACTGCTACTGTATACTTCCGGAAATGAAGACATTAATTTTCAACAGAGCATAGAGGCTAGGATGTATGGAATACTATCAAGAATATCACCCAGTTAGTTTACTGTGCTTGTTTAGTATAAGTACCATGTTTTCTTTTTAGTTAAAACTGTATGAGTTACATCATTGGAAAATTGGGGCTTTGTGCAGTAGTCTACCAAATTACATAGCTAATTGTAAGACTAATTTATGTGTTTTTAGTCACCAGCTTTTGTGTTGCAAAATGCTTTTGTAGAGAATACTAAAGTTTGTTGTCCTAAAATGTTTCCATAAGTTTTAATGAGTTAAAATTTTTAACCTTTGTTAGTATTTGTGGAGGTTCAGTATATATTCATAGTCTAGGGGATGGTGGGTTAGGTTTGCTGTGGCATACACGTGGGAGTAGCAGCTACTTGCGGGAGACCAGAAACCAGTTTTTTTATAAATAAAAACAACAAGATATCAATTTATGAAGGTGCAAAACAAAACAGAAGTGCTGCATAGTACTTGGATAAGCACCAAATGATACTGGTTTGCAAGAGTAAACCATTTTTAAAAATAAATTTTGCAGCCATGGAAAAAAATTGAGCAAGCAGTCGTTTACAAACACTTTAACTCTCAAAAGTCTACACACTCTTACTCAGATTATTCATATAACCTATCAAAATCAAGTGTTTCTTTTTACTTCTAATAGAGTAGTGTTCTAAATATAAATGTCTATAATCATTAATTTTTTGCTTGTTATAGAGATTATGGAAGCATATTTTGTAAGAAAAAAATTAAATGTAGTTTGAAAAAACACTAGAATAATTTTTAGCTTATAGGAGATAACAGTCTATCTAATACTGTCTCTGAGGCATTAGGATACAAATCAGAAATATTTAGAGATCTTATATAAAACTGTAACTCAGTATAGTCTAAATACTGTACAGTCAAATGAGACTAGTAACTTATACTGTAGTTTAGACTGCACAGGTCAATATAATTACAGTACTGTGAACATTACAATATTATGAAGATAAAGAGGAAGGAAGTAAGCTCATGGGAATGTCATTTGAGAATTGGTATCTTTTCAGGAAAATAATGAGTTTACCAATGTTTCATGTATACATGGGCATAGAAAACACTACTGTATCCTCCGACTGTAAATAAGATATGAATCATAAAGACTATATAATCAGGCATGAATCATAGGGACTTTAAATAATCAGAAAAAAATATTTTAAATATACTAAAAGCTGCATTTGAGCATACCAACCTCATTTCTTAGATATCCCATGAATAGAGCACAATATTTTCAGCTATAATAGCTCAAGGGATAGAAGGTCTTAATGGTTCATTACTAGTGGAAGATGGGGTATATGTTGGGACACTGTAACCTATATCAAGACAGACACATTGCAGCACCTTATATTTCTATTCTGTTCCCGTTGTAATATTCTGTACTGGCTCAAAAAGAAAGAATGAATATTGTTTAACAATATACACGATTAAGAATTTGCACAATTTGCCATAGTGGATAATTAATCATTGGATGTATTTCTGTTTGTAAACAATTGATGTGTTAAATAGAATATCTAAAAATAAAAAGCAATTCAAATGAGAAGGTTACTCATGGGATTCATTTTTCTCCTATCATTCTCCATTCCTTTCCATGCACTTCATTAAGATGAAGAGCAATTAACATATGCTAAAGAGCCCTTCAATGCAGTAAATACTGCTCATGAGTATATATTTGTGCAACTAATGTTTCCCAGTTACAAATTATCAGAATACCTGTACTGTGCTACCGTTTAGTCATGCGGGAGTGCACAAATAGATGTATGGTAGTTCATTTGCTATGGTCATATTAAATTCTTTAGAAAAATATTTACAGAATATATATTTATTGCATGTTATATATGTTAAAAACCTAACCTCCAACCATAAAAACCAGCAGGCATGTCACTGAAACAATTGCATAGCTTCTTTTCTATACCTATAAGCTAGGAGCGCACCAAGTAGACTGAAGAATATCATAAGCCATGACTTGAAGGGAAACTGAAATAAAGCCATGAGTCACACATTAGATGCAGCATCAACTACCTATATAAAATAACACTTAGTAATTCAAAGCTTCATATTTCAGGAGTGAAATTCTATTTGTTTCAATACTAAACCCTACTAAATTAGCCTTTTCTGCAGCAGTAATAGTCTCCAGACAATTCCAAGAAGAAATACACCTTCCCTCCTTTTTCAAGTACGCATAACTAGTGGGGAAAACTGGCCATTCTCTGTTAATTGGGTAATACAGTATTCATGGTCGGTATCACTCCCAATAGTTCTTCACTGAAAAACTCATTATGAATTATCAATTTCTAGATCCATCTGTTAACTACAGCGTAACTCACTCATTATATAATGTGGTGCTATTATCCAGAACTTTCATTCCTTTATTACAATTATTTTTATATCTTGCATGTGTATATATTTGCCAACCTGGACTTCTTCTAAAGTGGACAACTACTGTATCAGTAACTCTGAGTACAGTATACAGTGATATATCACCTCTTTAGTTTTGGCTAGTTTATGAAATTCCTTGGTGTTGGTTTACTTTGAATAAAACTTTTGTATTGCTAAATGAACACCTTGCTACCATCTGCATAATCTTTTGAATACGGAAATATGTTTAAATAATCATTCTGATTAAGATTGTTTATTTTATGTATTATTTAACAAAGCATTCAGAAAACTTAATTAGTGTTGAACAGTATGTTTATTTTGTGCTGCATTCAGCTTTCATACAGTAGGAATAAACAATTGATATTGTGATTTCTTGATAACATTTATAAGGTTATTCCAATAAAACTGCATTAATTTTAAATTATTGGTTAGAATCTAGTTAAAGTTAGAAAGATTCTAACAGTGGCATACTTTTCATGACTGTAAATAGAGGTATATTTTGTTTAGAAAGATACTGAGATCCCCTGCCCTGCTATTTGTCCAATATTTAACAAATTATTCAATGTCTATTGTAATGCATATTACAGATCATGCCAAAGCATGGGTGTAAAGAGATTTCAAGTAAACTGACATACTAAGTTGTTTCATAGACTGAATTAAAAAGGAACCACCTTTTATTTTGCAAAGCTTACTGGAGCCAGGATGCACATCTGATTTGGCCTGCTCTACTTATAACGACTGACTTGTCCCACACTGGATGTTTTGCTATAAGGACTGACTCGTCCCACACTGGATGTTTTACTATAAGGACTGACTACTCCATACAATGGATGTTAATCAACTCCAAAAGGTTCTATTTGAGGTCAAGAGCTTCCGAGTTCTTTTGTGCTATAAATGAGTAGGGTCAGAGCTAAGTCGGAGATAAGGGCTCTAAATTCAGTAAGCTAGTCTTGCACTTTCAACCCAAAGAGGTGGTGCAAAATCTTCAAAGATTGCCAGAGAACCTTTCTGATGATATGTTTGCCAAGCCAGATCTAATAATCCTCTCCATTTTTTCATCCTAAGAGTTCACATTTCTCTGGCAAGTCTTTAAGCAATGTGGAAATGGGGTGCAGATGTCTTGTGTCACACAGATAGGGAATCATTTGGTAGCTGATGGTAAAATACCCTGTAGTGTTGATGCACCTCATAGAGTTTCCTTTTAACCAATGGAAACTCAACACGCCTTCCCTTCAGTATCTTCTGATACTGAATTAAGCTTAAGTAATAAATCCTCCTTCAACGAGATGTTAAATGTAGTTCTGGAGACAAATTTCAGAGGCAAATCTTACATCCAAAATCATAATCTAGTACAATTCTACTTCCAGAGACTCTACTAAAAGGATTTTATCAATGCACAACTGTAGCTCCTAATGCCTTACTCAATGCGGCATCCAATAGGATGGAGGGTACGGGAAACAAGACAGTATCCAAAAATCCAACGGTTACTTCACATACCTTAACTTTCAATGAAAGACCTCTCTAGACCCATTTGCAGGATCTCTAATCAGACATCTCATGCCTAGACATGCGAAAGTTATCAAACTATACCTTTGCACTAGAGGATTTACTGCAGGGGTTATGTCTACTCCAAGTAAGAGTAAGTATTCGACTTCTCCAGGCCACGTAATAACAGTTTAGTAACGGAAGCTGTTAAGGGGCATAGATCTACTTGGAGTTTCTGTGCAATAGAGGCTGACTTTTTTCATATATATATATAAAAGGTTATTGTTCTGTATTATTTCAAGGTTTGTAGTACAGTAGCAGTATGGATCCGACTTTATCCACGGAACTATATCCATTGTGACAGCATTTTGAAAGGGAAGGACCATCAAGATCCCAAAACCTACCAGAAGGGTTATGTCATTAGTTCTCAACTATCTATCAAATATTTTTGAACTAATTGACAGTACAGTATATCCTAGAGAGATTAATAATAAAGACAGTATTTTGCTAAACCTTAGGCTCCTCATGGAAAGTAGGCAAACTTCATGACTTGCCAAACCAGACATCCCATTCTAAGAAGAGTCAAAGTACTGACCTATCCTATGTGCCAGAGGTAGTAGGTTTGCTAAAGAACCAGCTACCTATTGAAGTACAACCACTAGAATATTATTGGGTCTGTTAGCTGGCTAGATAGTACTTCATTGGATCCCTCTCTTGTTACGGCTCATTTTACCTTTGTTTACACATACATTGAATAGTCTAGCCTATTCTTTACACCTTCTCTTTTCCTCTTACATCTGACAATACTATGAAAACTGAAATATTGTTCTTCATTTAAGGGGTTAACTACAGCACCGTAATTATTCAGTGGCTACTTTCCACTTGATAAGGGTAGAAAGACTATTTAGCTATTGGTAAGCAGTTCTGGTTTCAATGTTAATTACAAAACATTTCTTTGAAAAATTTTCTTCAAAAACTGCATCTCTTAAGTTCTTAGATCCCTATTTAACTGGCTGTTTAATGGGAGTAGATTAATTCTCACATCAATCAAAAAACAATGGTGGGGAGAGGAAGTACGTTCTCCAGCTACACAATGCATCCCATAGTCTCTAGGCTAAGATGTCTGGAAGTAGTTTGCTATTGCACCTTATCATAATGATAAGAACTGTTTTCAGTGTTTTACTTTTTCAAGTTTTCCTGAAGAATTGTATTATGTCCGCAAGTCCAATAGCTCTTTAGGTTCAAACTGTTTAATGACTTTCTGATGAAGAATTCTCCCACTTAGATACTCTGACTATAAGATTTTTTTGCATAGAAACAAACCTAATATTTAAAATTACAATGCTTTTACTCACAACAAACCATTACTAAACAAAAGAAAAATTGGCCCACCTGAAAATCTACAAGTTTTCACCACTGTATGCCCTCAGGAATTGGGATGCACATTAAAAAGGATGTAAAAGTAGTTTTTTTTCTTAGATACGTCTGGAGATGAACGCTACCATAGAAAAGGCCGACATATAATTATAGGTTTCTATGTAGAAATAAAAAAAGCACTATTTATGAAGATCTAGTATTTCTTATTCAAAACCATTTTATAATTTTAACCCCACAAACTAAACATTATCTTAATACTTACACTTTTGAGGACAGGATATTTCTGATTTTCCTGAGTAAACTCATTCTTGATGCCCAGCATTTTTCTATAGAGAGACTTTTCTGACTCCGCTTCCACTCGCATTTTTTCTCGTATTCTAGCCAGCTCCTGATGGATAGGTCGAGCTTCTGGTTCCAATTCTAGAGCTTTTTTCAGTTCAACTACAGACTCTTTGAATTTCCCTTGTAGACCTAAAACCTTTGTATGAAAAAAGACCAAGACTATTACAAGGGATTACCTGTATCATAATGGAAGAATTAAATTTTTTCTATCTGATGTATTGTATCTTCATTACTATATTACTTCATTACCTTTTTTATATTCAAAGCCAAGGATCTTAACCCTTTTACCCCCAGGCTATTTGGAAATTTCCAACCCTTAAACCCCAGGGGTTATTTTTTTTCAAGCACATTTTGCAGTATATATTTTCTAAATTGCTATAACAGCCTTAATTTTTGTCATAGAGAGGTCAGGTTGGTCTCATTCTCTTGGAAAATGTAAGTTTTTCAAAAAATTATCAAAAATATGCAAAAAAAATGTAAATAGCATTTTTTTGCAAGGACGTGCCGGTACGTCCATGGGGGTAATGGGATGAGTTTTGTGAAACGTACCAGTACGTCCTTTGGGGGTAAAAGGGTTAAAGTAAGTATTCCTCATAAAGCGGTACCACTTACAAGTAGTACTGTCATTGTAGATGGTATTAAAACTTTTTTGAAGTCTCCTTTTGACCAAATGCTTCATTTATTAATGCCAATTAATTTCCAACATGATTGTCATTAACTTTATATTTCATTCACACTTCATCTCTTATTCAAGAAAATATCTCTCGAGGGAGAAGGGGGCACAAGATTCAAAAAATGTGATTCAGTGATTTTGACCCCTTACATTTCTTCTTTTCAATCTATTATTATTATCATTATTACTAGCTAAGCTACAACCCTAGTTAAAAAAGCATGATGCTATAAGCCCAAGGGCTTACACAGGGAAAATAGCTCAGTGAGGAAAGGAAACAAGGAAATAAATAAACTACAAGAGAAGTAATAAAAAATCAAAACAAAATATTTTAAGAGCATTGACCACATTAAATTAGATCCATCATATATCTTCTATAAAATCTTCATAAAAATAAGAGGAAGAGAAAAAAGATAGAATAGCATGCCCAAGTGTACCCTAAAGCAAGCGAACTCTTCTTCACTAAATTAAGCAACCTTTCATACCCTTCCCCATACAGGGGTACCACTTACAGTAATATGTCTCACTGTACATGGTATCAAAGGTTCTTTGTAAGATCCCTTCAGGTAAAGCTGCAATGCTATTAACAGTAACTTATAAAATTCTACCATACTCTTTTGTTAGTCTTTTTGTTTACTAGCTATCCAGCTTTTTAAATCTCACTTAGCTTGAATTTCTACCTCTAATTTGAAACCAAATTCTCTGGGAAAGCTAGTCCTGAAACGTGACTTAATGGTCCCCTTAATCCAATTATAATGAGGTGTCTCAACTAAATGAACAGTGTATGCGAATATCCCAATACAGTACATGGGGTATGCAATATCCAGAGACTCTGGCAAGCCCAAGTAGATCCAAAATCAGATAAAACTGAGGTGCTACTCCATACAATGCTAAGATCTTACCTTTCCTTTTCTGAACAGGGCTTTGACATTACAAGGTTGACACCTCAACACAGCTTCAAAAGATTTTAAGGCAACCTCATATGCTTCAACCTTTATTTGTGCAGCTCCCATGTTGTTTAAGGCTTTTAGCCGTTCTTCCAGTATCCCTTGAACTTCCGGCTTAACTTCGTCCTGGAAGACATGAGACAATGCAGTACTGTACATAATAATAATAATAAAAATAAACTTATTTTAAACAATTTCAAAATTTCCTTTATAATCCATCACTATTACCAATTAATTAAGAGAGTGATTAATATATGTTAATTCGCCAACAGATAAACTAGAAATTTATCAACCAGACTACTTCAGACAACATTTCTAACTCTCACAAAGTTACTCCAAAAGTTGAGAAAAGAAATTGGTTAATTTTCTTTATTTTCAGGGCACATGAGCCACAGTACTTATTTGTGATTTACCTTGGCTTGTGCATGAAATAATGTGATCATCACTAAATGTAAAACAAACAATAAACAGCAATACCTACTCCATATTCCTCCTCTGCATCATCCAAGAAATCAATAGCTGCACTGTAGCACTGGATAGCCAGAGGATATTCTTGTCTGTTGAACCACCAATTTCCCCGCTCACGTTTACGATTCCTGCAATTATTATTATCATTATTATTATTATTATTCGAATCCCTTGTCAGGCTGGGAGGAACGTACAGAGGAGAGGTCCCCTTTTTTGTTTCATTTGTTTGATGTCGGCTACCCCCCAAAATTTGGGGAAGTGTCTTGGTATATGTATGTATGAATGTATTATTATCATTACTTGCTAAGCTACAACTCTCGTTGGAAAAGAAGGATGCTATTACCCCATGGGCTCCAACGGGTTAAATAGCTCAGTGAGGAAAGGAAATAAGGAAATAAACTACAAGAGAAATAATGAACAATAAAAAATATATTAAGAACTGTAGCAACATTAAAATAGATCTTCCATTTATAGACAATAAAAACTTAAAAATAAAACAGGAAGAGAAATACGATAGAAAAGTGTGCCTAAATGTACCCTCATGCAAGAGAACTCTACCCCAAGACTTGGAACTGAGTTTTTATTACCGTTAAAGAAATATAAAAGTGATTTTGTTTCATTTATAAAAGCAACATTGCAAACGAAAGTTACTTGTAAAGTTTATCAAAACTTCTTGCTATGATGTTTCATGCTTTGAATCTGCACATTAGAATTACTTGAGAGTTGCATCATAACGGATATAACAAATTGCACCTTGACACAGAAAATGTTCTGAGAAAAATTAATGACTTCAGATCTACAATTGAAGAGAGACTCATCTTAAGGTTAGCATTTTGTAGATTCTTTTTCCCCAGATACTATGATTAACTTTCTTTTTTCTTTTCCATATTTGGGTTTATAACTTCTTCCAGGGTTCTCCCTATTCTTTTCTAATCTAGCAAGTCTGTTGGTTTTCGTTTAAGAAATAAACAGCCAAGACCTTAGATCATAAATATTCCTTTGCCATTCGTAATTCATATATTACAGAAACAAACATCCGGCATTAGCAATTTAATGGAATAGTACACACTCCTGGATCAAAGAGTCCCCTCAGGATATAAAAACTTGCATAGATGCATAAAAGTAGGTGAACTATTAACTTTCACTTTGAGAAAGTTTTTGTCTTCTATTTGATGTTAACTCTTATTAGAACAGCATTGCACTGCAGTCTCAACCACTCTCCTAGTAGTGTAGGACTGCTAAGATATTCAATCATTCAATAGATCTAGAATATTTTACTTAATGCAGCATTCCGGGTTGCAAACTTATATTTTCATTCTTTTTTCCAATAATGAGGCCAAACAGATTACAATTCAACTCCAAGAACTATCCAAACAGGCCTTGCTAATAGAACTATCTAACTTCAGAAATTAAGTAATAAGCTTACAAATAAAAGCTTGAACTTTGGTCCCTAAAAAATATAGAATCTTCAAAAGTAATTTGTATTCTACAAACCTGAGTCTGAATATACAAACATGCACACAATCTTACTTAATCATTAAACCAAATCATTTAGGAAAAAACACTTACCCAATGATCATTCTCTGGTCAATCGGTATTTCCGATGGAGATTTTTCTGGGCCAAAATCCAGTAGCTCCACTTTATAAATAAGATTAACATCCCCAGGAACATTAGGGGGTAATCCCTTGGAACCAAATGCAAACCTGAAATAAGAAACAAAGAGTCAATTTATCATGTACCTTTTGTAAGTTATTTCAATCAACACAATTACCTTTCCTTTGATATTACTGTATTATAAACATCAAAACCCAATAATAATAATAACAATAATAATAATAATAATAATAATAATAAAAAAGAGGCTAATTTTTCTATTTACAGGACAGAAATAAACACCTAAGAAATTAAGGTCTAAGATAAGCAGAAATTACTGCATTATGAATTTGAGCTATATTACCCAGCACTCGAGCATATGAAGCCTTTCACCACTCAAGTGCAATTGGGGGATAACCAAGCAACTACACAATTAAATAAATGATAAAACAGGCCAGACACCAATATGTAAGAAAGGAAGGGTGAACAGAGATAAAGTACTGTAGGACATAAAGCAACTGCAGTTAGGGACTGAAAGGAACGCTGCAAAGATCCCTAAGTAATGCCTATGTTACCCCCTCATATCCTATCATCAATAATGATACCTCTTATCTAAACCCTATAAATTTCAATACTATAAAGGATCTATTGACAATCGGGGACTAATCACTATCAACACTTTGTACAGATACCATTACAAACCTTGGTTCAATGAAGACATCAGCCACTTCCCCCTTATCCATTAAAGGCACAATCATATCAAGCCCAACAATTACCTGAAACAATGTAAAATTTAAAATTCAGAACTAAACATTTGAAAAACATTCATAAACAAAGGAGCAGCCAACAATAAATTCTATACTACACTTAGAGGTGTAGACCCAAATGGTATGTATCCTTTGTTTTTGTTTTCTCAAGATGACTTAATGCCTAGCTTTCAAGTTATGTTAGGTTTTTGAAAGGTTAGCAAGGAGAGGTTCTTTTTGCATTTGTTGTAGAATTGATATTGCACTATTAGCTAAATACGACCAGTGTCTCACATCCTCTTGTTTATCACCACGTTGGCAAAACATTGGAATTTGTATGATGATACTGTACTCATCTTCTGTTCATTAGATTGAAGTTCGGCTTTCGCAAGAGCCTTGGTGATTGTGATGCTTTTCTCTCATTTAAGTGTTAATCATGAGGTCATTATTATCAATCTTTGACAATTGGGAGTTACTGAACTATTTTTTATCATTATTACTATTACTTGCTAAACTACAACCCTAGGTGGAAAAGCAGGATGCTATAAGCCCAAGGGCTCCAACAAGGAAAATAGCATTATCATTGAATTTCTTACTACATACATACATACATATACCAAGGCACTTCCCCCAATTTTGGAGGGTAGCCAACATCAACAAAAGAAACAAAACAAAAAAGGGGACCTCTACTCTCTACGTTCCTCCAGCCTAACAAGGGACTCAACCGAGTTCAGCTGGTACTGCTAGGGTACTAACACAGTATAAAGAGTTTTGTTGATAAGCACTATAGTGACCACAGGAATGTAATTTTTAGTGTTCCTCAGGGTAACGAATGTTCTTGGCTCATTAATTTCATATTATATAGTACAGTATACATTCATGTGTCTTGTCCGTTACAATAAGTGTGTTGCTCTTGCATGGGATGCTTACCTCTTTATATCAATTCCAGACCTGTAGCTACTCTACCTCTTAACAGAGTTCTAGCTAGAATTACAGCATTGTGCAAATTTTGGGCTAAATCCCAAACAAAAATCAAAGCAAGATCATTAGTAGATTTATGACATATTGCATTGCATCCACACTACTCTGATCTTTGAATTGATAATATTTCTTTCAAATATATGCAACTTTCAAAATTCTAAGTGTAATCTTTGATTACAAATTTACATTTGACAAACATTAAATGTCTATTCTTCAATTGCAAAAAAAAATCAATATACCAAGTCTGAAAATGTTTGGAAACCTGTCTGTGGTGAAATGTTTTAGTTCTTTCATTTTCCTTGAAATATTTTGAATACTGTACAATACTATTCTATAAAGTTTGATCTTCAGCAGCCAAATCTAATATTGAATTGTTGGACAAAAGCTTAAGATCTACTGTACTACTGTAGATTGCTCATTACTTATCTTGACATTAATCTCTGGTACCATTGTTCAATTAGCTCATTGAGAAGGTTATGTAAGATTTTTTATAATTATAACCATATTTTGTATTCAGTTATTCCAAGTCTGTATCATTCAAAACATAGAAATAGATCTCCATTAACTTCTAACAGGCTTGTTTTCTCCCATTTGAAGCTCAGTACCATACAATTTCTGATAGTTTTATTCCAGCTGTGACTGACCAACGTATAGAATGATCATCTTAATCATATACTACTGAATCGGTTAACATCAGAAGTTTAAACTTGTTGCAAATGCTTTTCTGTTGAGCAGATTCCATTTTTAAGTTTACCCCTTATTTGCCTAGTTCGGGGTGGGCAAACTGCAGCCCACAGGTAGCATCTAGCCTTTCTCGGGGTTATGCTTGGACCGAGGAAACCTGCAGCAAATTAGAGAAAAACGTTCAATACATTAGGGATAAGATGACGAAAGAGTTTGAAAGCAGGTTGAGAATTTCAAACATATCGAGCTTAAATTGAACTTCTTAAACTTCTTTTTCTGCTTATGTTGCTGCATCACCTAATAATTTACTGTACAGCTTGAACTGATGGACATACAATATGATACTTCTTTGAAGGAAATGTTTCACTTTCACTCCATACAATTACTGTAGTAGAGTTTGATATGCTACTATCTGTTTAATGCTTTCCGTGTTTAAGAATTTTGTGCTGGATTATTCTCTAGTTTTGGTTCCACATATATCCGTGAGCAAAGTTTTTCCTGCATAAAGATAAGTCTAAAAACAGGTCCATGGTGTAAAAAACTTAAAAGCAGAGATGAGAGTTTTTCTACCAGCAAACTTGAGAAAGACAGATTTGTAACACAGAACTGTGACCAGAAACATTTTTCCCATTAAAATGCTTGCGCTGGATTATGAATTTGTTCGTTTCTATTAACCATATTGTATGACAAGAAAAGAGGTGTGGTGAAAGATAATGCCTTTAATAGACGGCATTGGAGAGCGTGCACCAGGCACCCGACCCATTAACGTAGGGATAACAGTGGGGAAGAAAATGATACTGCAGAAGTTGTATTATCCTAAAGCGCATCACCCAATTTTGAAATATGCAGCATTTCGTAGTTTCATGGTTCACTGATGAGGCCCTCGCTCTGAAAAGTTTGCCCATCACTGGTCTAGTTTAATTCAATTTGTCATCTTCTGTGAATTACCGGTAATCTTTTTTTCCTCTTCTAATTTATGGTTAATCTTCCGTTTCTTTTTCCGTAATTGGGTATTTTCCCTATTGGGGTAATTGAATTTGTAGCATCATGCTTGACCAACGAGCTTAGCTTATAGTAGTAGAAATAATAATAATAATAATAATGATAACAGTACACCTGCAACAACTTGATTTCCAAATACAATACCAGAATGTACAGTGATTCCTCTTGATACAAATGTTTCTGCCTATGAAATTTTCATGATGCGGAACGAGATGCGAAGGTGTCTTCACCTCATATTGCAAAAAATTTTCATGATACCAAGAGATTCGCCAGCAAGGCCGAGAATAAAATAGTTACCCATTAAAAATATGAGGCATTTAAAGAAAACATGTTTATATACTATAAAATGTACTTCTCTATAGTCTATTCTATCTATATACCAAGGCACTTCCCCCAATTTTGGGGGGTAGCCGACACCAACAATGAAACAAAACAAAAAGGGGACCTCTACTCTCTATGTTCCTTCAGCCTAATCAGGGACCCAACCGAGTTCAGCTGGTACTGCTAGGGTGCCACAGCCCAACCTCCCACATTTCCACCACAGATGAAGCTTCATAATGCTGACTCCCCTACTGCTGCTACCTCCGCGGTCATCTAAGGCCCCGGAGGAAGCAGCAGGGCCTACTGGAACTGCGTCACAATCGCTCGCCATTCATTCCTATTTCTAGCACGCTCTCTTGCCTCTCTCACATCTATCCTCCTATCACCCAGAGCTTTCTTCACACCATCCATCCACCCAAACCTTGGCCTTCCTCTTGTACTTCTCCCATCAACTCTTGCATTCATCACCTTCTTTAGCAGACAACCATTTTCCATTCTCTCAACATGGCCAAACCACCTCAACACATTCATATCCACTCTAGCCGCTAACTCATTTCTTACACCCGTTCTCTCCCTCACCACTTCGTTCCTAACCCTATCTACTCGAGATACACCAGCCATACTCCTCAGACACTTCATCTCAAACACATTCAATTTCTGTCTCTCCATCACTTTCATTCCCCACGACTCCGATCCATATATCACAGTTGGTACAATCACTTTCTCATATAGAACTCTCTTTACATTCATGCCCAACCCTCTATTTTTTTACTACTCCCTTAACTGCCCCCAACACTTTGCAACCTTCATTCACTCTCTGACGTACATCTGCTTCCACTCCACCATTTGCTGCAACAATAGACCCCAAGTACTTAAACTGATCCACCTCCTCAAGTAACTCTCCATTCAACATGACATTCAACCTTGCACCACCTTCCCTTCTCGTACATCTCATAACCTTACTCTTACCCACATTAACTCTCAACTTCCTTCTCTCACACACCCTTCCAAATTCTGTCACTAGTCGGTCAAGCTTCTCTTCTGTGTCTGCTACCAGTACAGTATCATCCGCAAACAACAACTGATTTACCTCCCATTCATGGTCATTCTCGCCTACCAGTTTTAATCCTCGTTCAAGCACTCGAGCATTCACCTCTCTCACCACTCCATCAACATACAAGTTAAACAACCACGGCGACATCACACATCCCTGTCTCAGCCCCACTCTCACCGGAAACCAATCACTCACTTCATTTCCTATTCTAACACATGCTTTACTACCTTTGTATAAACTTTTCACTGCTTGCAACAACCTTCCACCAACTCCATATAACCTCATCACATCCCACATTGCTTCCCTATCAACTCTATCATATGCTTTCTCTATAGTAAGGGTAACTATAAAAATAGTACAGTGCATATGGTAGCGTATATTTCGTATATGTAGTATTGTACTGTATGTATTGTATTTTCCATTATGTTCTTATAACTAATTAATTTACAGGTATCGACAGTTAGGTTAGGTATATTGAATGGTTTAAACGTATTTGGCTATACAATATTTTATTGAGGTTAAAGCATTAAGGTATTATAAAATTTAATGTGGTGTTTTCGAAACAAAAGCCACTCTGGAACGAATTATCTTGAGGCATTACTGTACAGTTATCTGAAGTATACAACAGGAAATAAGTGAAAAGCCCATTGCTAACTCCTGGAACACCATATTCTGTACAACAAACATATAGTCATACCTCGCCATCTCCGACGGTGAATGTCAGTTGTGTGTGCTTGTCAACTTCAGTGCCATCCTCCAGTCTTCCATTTGCCTGTATGACAACAGTGTCTCCTTTAACAGGTCTAGAGTCTACAATGCCGGCTTTCAATACCTAAACAAAAGAAATCAAATAAATATGATTAGTTAGATGACATTCTTCTGCCAGTTTAGCACTGAAATTCAATCAACCAAGAATATAAAAAAAGCTCAACCGAAATCCATAACAAAATAACAAGCAATAATTGGAATCTTATTAATAAAATCTATTTCTATGCTCACTTGACGTTAATAATGCTTTTCTTTCGAAGCTGCTTTGAATGCAGACATCTACCCAAAAACTATTATATTGCCCTTTCCTTTTCTTGTATTAGCCCTGCTCCTCTATTGGAGTATTGATTTTAATTGGCAGTTTATGTCAATACTTATATGGGCACGCAATACCTCCCTGTGTTTTCAGTTCTCTCACTGTGTTCAAATTTTAAGTACACTACTGGCCTTCTACCCATGTTCCAGATTAACAACTTTATGCTGTACTGTCTAAAAACTTCCACAAAGCATGTAATCCTTTATTAAATTCCTGTGTTTAAGGACATCATACTATACCACTCATAAATATCAAAAAATTTTAAAGAATTTTGTAGTTTTCCTAGCTATACAAATCTGAGTCCTTTAATAGGGAGATAGTTTCACCACGAGCTGAAGACAGCCGTTTAATAGGAAGACTCACTGCTTGGTGGGTTGGAATTCCCTTAGAATTGAACCAGAGGTTTTTTTTTCTTCCCAGGCAGTCTCCAACAGCTTGGTCCCATACAGGAGTGAAGTGGTGACTCCAGCAACCTCCTAATTGCTTTTCAAAGGGATGAGAAGACTTATAGGACCTGGTCTGTAAATGGGGACATGTATTCAGTTAAATAAGAAACCATTCCCCGAAGGGGAAATCAGTTTGGAATAATATAGCTGATGATACCAATGGGTTGGTATAAAAGTCATCACCCTCTCTCTAGTACAGTATAGGGAGGATGGGGAAGATACTTCTTTTAAGATAAATAACAGAGCTCGGAAGTGTAACTTGCCAGTATCAGGTTCGATCAACCACGTAATGTTTCGACCTCCTTGTCCCTAAGAAGGAGAGAGAAAAATTAAGGAGAAGAGCCAGTCATTCTACCATTCACTCCAGATTTGCAGCTACACATTACCACAGCAAAGATGATGAGATTCTTTATGTCCCATATGAGAGCTATGCTAGCTACACAACTACTTGAGTAGCCACCACAGGACCAACCACAAAGGTGTCAAGGGAATTGTGGATACTGCATACTCCCATAAGTGAAAGGTCGTGAAGGTGGTTTGTCACTTCCAGACTCTACCCTTCCCCATCTGGCCCACTGATGAAATAATTCCTAAAAGCTAAGGTAGAGCCTATACTTCCTGACTTTGTGAACCCTGGTCCTAGCTGGTACCTTCACCCACTCAGCAGTCAGGACATACACTATATGTTTCTTCTCACAAAGTCAGAAAGAGATTGTGTTCTTGATACCTTTTTCTTGGTCCTACCAGTGCTAGCAAAAAAATTGCTGACATTCACGCCTGAGATGGCGGGTCCTTTCAAGATAGCATTGAAGAGTCCTGTAAGGGACACAAAAAAATCTCCTTTCAATCACCATTCAACACTTCACTTAGGGAAGGGATGGAGGTCTCTAACCTGGAGTCATGTGCTCAAGGGGATAACTGCTCCTAGCCCCTCATGAGGATAGACCAAGCTCAAAGCTGAGCGGTAGCCTTTGACAGCTCCGACTGAGAGGTACTTCTTTCGGCTAAGGAAGACAAGGAAACCCACGATCTGGGCTAGGTGTTCCAACCGGAGAAGTATTCCTTCTATGTCACCAACCGCAGATGGTTTACTTTCCCTAGTAGACAGCTCCACGCATCTCCTCTCAGATGAGATGCTGGATAGTCTCCACCCATGAAGATCCAAGGACATCACTGATTAGTGGTACCTTTTAATGTGCGACTGAAAGAGGAGCATGGACCATTCGAGAGGTACTCTCAGAACCTTGCCTAGAAGGGCTAACATATTGGGATACCACTTAACAGGGGCCATCTGGGAGCCACCAGGATCATCCTGAGTCTTGACATAATCAACACCCTGTTGATTAATGGCCAGATCAAGCTGAAGGGAGGATAGGCATGTGTCTCAAGGTGATCTCATGGGCGTTGAAAGGCATCTTTGAACAGTCCATGGGTCTGGAATGGGGGAGCTTCCTCTTTTACCATGTAGCAAACCCACTGACAAAGAAGCCTCTCTGCTACACAAGGATATACGGACCACTCAAACTCTACAACCTGCACCTAGTGACCTGAAAGTGTCTGCTAATACTTTTCTCTTACCCGAAATGTACCTGGCTGAGCTGACAACTCTGCGGTGTGGAACGTCACCCAGACATGCATCTGCTTCGTCAACACACAGGGAGGCCACGAGACTGTACCCCCTTGCTTGTTGATGTAAGTAACCTCAGTAGTGTTGTCGCTCTTCAACACTACTGAGTACCTCCTCAGACATTCTTCGAATGTTTGCAGTACTAGAAAGACTACTTGCATTTAAAAGGATGTTGATGTGCAGAGGCATTTCTTCCCGTGATCAGACACCCAAGAAAACCGGTTTGTCAAGGTATGCGCGACACCCCTCCTTTGATGCATATGAGAACAGCTGGATGTAATGACACAGAGAGTCAAGTAGGATGTTATCTTCGCTAAGCCACCAGGCAAGATCGGCCTGAGCCTCCTGTCCCACTGGAACAGGGGATCCCTGTCGGCTGCTCAGTGATCATTCAGACACCACTAAGGGGATCTCTGGTGGAAGCATCTATGAGGAATGAACTTCTCGAGCTAGGAAAGGTGGCCGAAAAGAATCTGCCGGCACCAAGTTGTTACTTTTTCTGCCGGCACCAAGTTGTTACTGTTTGCCTTGACCAGAAACAGCTGCACAACTTACTTGAGCCTGCTGATTCAATCGTCAGAAGGAAAGACTCTTACTGTTGCTGTGTATCAGCATGTCCAAGTACTGACCTCTACTTGGATATGAGATACAACTTCTACCAGTTTACCACAATACCAAGATCATGGCAAAATACGTGAATCCAATCTCAATTCTGTACAACGGGCTGACACTTACCAATTTTGTTGTATGGGTGACAATCCCTAGTGTAGACGACGTCATAAACGAGGAAACAATGGGCAAACCATCCAAGTGCTCGTGCCCATTGTTCAACTGCCTCTCTGAGGAGGCAAGGATCAGCCAAACGTTGAGATACACCAACATACGTACAATATACCTTGCATGTGGGCCCAAGCTACTAGCAAGATGAACAACGAAGTGAATACCTAGGGAGTCATACACATTCCGAAGCACAGTCATAAACTGGTACTGCGTACCATAAAGCAAAAGGTCAATGTAATTTCAAGAAGACTGATGCACAGGTACTTGAAAATACGCACCATTTAGATCCACTGAAAGCATTAAGTCTCCTTCTCTCATGGAAGGCAGCACAAATTGCACTGTTTCCACCCTAAACTTTATTTGTAGAACACACTTGTTCAATGGAGAGGTGTCAATAATCGGTCTCGAAACCCTAGTCAAATTCTCCGCCAGGAATAGCCGACTGTAGAAGCTTGGAGATTCATCTCGAACGACTTTGAGCATGTTCATCCCTTCCACTCTGTCTGCAAGACCAGGACTTTCGGTGATGTTGGCTAATTGGATAGAAACTCTATCGGTTGAGGTTTTACCTTGAAGAGGAGCCTAAGTTGCTTCCCCCAGTACTTTTTACTATCTATTCTTATGATATGCATTCGGGATTTTGATGCTACTCTTATTTGGACGTTTTTCTGACTTTTTTTTCTTTATATGTACATTACTATATATGGTACAGGTATTTGTACAGTATATATAGGGTACAATAATTCATTAATGATAAGGGATTGTTTTCTCTCTTTAAAAAATATACTGTACATATATACAGTACAGTAGAGTATATATTTTCTCTTTCAAATATATTATACACACAATATACATTATGTAAATACTGTACATCACGTTATGCATATAAAATCCGACTTACAACAAAATGAACCTACGAAACATAGTAAGAACTGATCCCGTTCGTAACTTAAAGCCCTACTGTATTGGTCATGCAGGTAGGCTGATAGTCCAAAATAGATAACTCCATCCCAAGGCAGAGAAACTACATGAAATAAGTAGGGACAACGACAGCTTACAGTCGCCCCTTCACCTCGAACAGTCAGGAAGAGCAGAGTGGTGTGTTTGCACATGTTGCGGTCAAACACAAAAGGGGCTATTCTGCGACAGGCAGATGGGCAGGGCTTCACCCTCTCAACACCTGTTGTTCAAAAACTACCATGGTAACAATTCAATGGCTATTCAAGAGTTGCAGAAGACTTTTCTTTATATAAAAGGATGGAAAATTTGTGAAAAAGTAGGAATAAAATAAACACGGTAACAACTTTCAATTTACAAAATTAAATTATCTAAGCTCACCTTTTTCTTTAAACCTCCACTTCCAAGAATATCAAGCCACTCATCGGATAGCTCTTCTGTCTTTCCCTCAACTTCTACTTCTTCCACCTTCTCAACTTTCACTTCCTTAGACTGGTCTACTTCTGGCATCTTCACAGATCTGGAAAATTGATAACATACAGTAATAAATCTGAAAAGGAATTTGCATTCTTCCTATCTACTGTATAAAAACTTCAGTCCTTCAAGTTATGGAAATGTCTTGAGCAGAGCTGGAAGTCCTTGAAATGGCTAACAAGGTAGTAAACGGCAGGCGGTGAACAACGTTAACCTAACCAACCCTCCAGTTAAAGACTCTTCAGTTTTACCACGGACATCTTTCTCATATACAAATGCAAGAAGAACTGTTTCAAATGTGAGGAAGTTGGGGACAGAAGCTTGCATTAAAAGAGGTGGTTGCTCTTATAAGAGCTGTGGAGGTTAGGCTATTTTTACTTATTTTTCATAGTGTAACTTATCCTCCAAAATTGGATCCACAACCATATCAAAACTGTACTATTATTATGATTATTACTTGCTAAGCTATAACTCTAGTTGGAAAAGCAGGATGCTATAAGCCCAGGGGCCCCAACAGGGAAAATAGCCCAGTGAGGAAAGGAAAAAAGGAAAAATAAAATATTCTAAGAAAGGTAACACTAAAATAAATATCTCCTATATAAACTATAAAAACTTTAACATAAGAAGAGAAATTAGATAGAATAGTGTGCCCAAGTGTACCCTCCAGCAAGAGAACTCTAACTAAAGGCAGTGGAAGATTATGGTACAGAGGCTATGGCACTACCCAAGACTACAGAGCAATGGTTTGATTTTGAAGTGTCCTTCTAAAAGAGTTGCTTACCATAGCTAAAGTGTCTCTACTACCCTTAAAAAGAGGAAAGTAGCCACTGAATAATTACAGTGCAGTAGTTAACCCGTTGGGCAGAGAAGAATTGTTTGGTAATCCCAGTGTTGTGAGGTGTATGAGGACAGAGGAGAATCTATAAAAAATAGGCTAGACTATTCGGTGTGTGTGTGCAAAGGGAAAGTTAACTCTATGGCGGTAGTATCTCAACGGGTGGCTAGTGCCCTGGCAAGCCTACTACCTATATATGTAACAAAAGTTTAGAAACTTGAGAAAATTATCTTGATTGACCGATTACTTTACTGTATTCATAAATTGAATTTTCCATTAGCATTTCACAAAGGTCCTGCTTTAAATATTACAATATTTGCCACGAACAACAGCAGGATGGATGATGTTTTCTAAAGCTATTATTTGAATGAGTTGTTTACAGGGTGGTTACGCCCCTCCCAAGATATGTCTCGGCATGGTGCCCTAGGTCAGGTTAGGCAGAGACTACCTTAGGCTAAGATGTATCCCACATTAATTTCATTATCACTAATATACAAAGGCAAATGCATAAATTGAAAATCAAAGAGATTTAAATTAATTGTAATGAGACCATAGAAGTTTTGCATATATATAGTTTGGACCCTTTATATAATGACGGATAGGAACACCACCTATATTAAACTTCCTCACCTAACCTACTTCCCTAATGGCCTGCGACCCCCTTGGACTATCGGGAGCCTTTGTAAATCAACAGATAGTTCTTCCGAGCATAAAAAAAAAACCAACTAATCTAAACTTCACACCCATCGCCTAACCTACAAGCCGTGTCCTTACCTGCTAATCTAACGGGTGGGCTAACACCCCCCTGCAACCTCCTTACACTTTTGTATTCTTAGTCAGTCATCATTATACATATAAGTGACTGCTATCATACACACACTCCGACTATCATATTCTTAGCAATAGGGTTGGGAGTTTATGTATGACAGCAGCCACCTGTACGTATTATTATGTCTAACTTAGAATACGGCAGTGTAAGGGGGGTAGCAGGGGGGTGTTAGCCCCTTCTTGTTAAGTAAGTAGGTAAGGAAACAGCTTGTAGGTTAGGTTTGGGTGGAAAGTTTAGGCTAGTTGATACCCACTTTTAATGGACGAGCGAGGAACTGGCCGCTGACATACAATGGCTTTAAGGGTTGAATTTAAAGGAGTTATAGGGTATGGCCATCATCATACATAAACCCCTATGGTTTTACCATGTATTACTCTGAGATTACATGTATTTTGATAACATATGGCTCCCGTTCCCTAAGGTTGTGGTGGACTAGAGGAATCGTAAAACAAACAAATCTGCAAGTCACCCAAACGAGCCCTTCTGACAGATCCATTTATGACCAAATTCTGGAAATCTAACTACATTTAAGAGAAATCCTATCACAAATCAGGATAGATGTGTTAAATAGTCAGTCCCTTCTTTAGGATTCCAGTTTCCAGTCATAAATACCTAAGAATGAAGTGACACTGACAGATGCCATCAACTATACCGATCGGGTAATCACCCCGAACAGGGTAGGTCAGCCTTATTAGTTCCATTTTTACAGGTAATATGCGCCTAATCATTAGTATAATGGTCATTTGCAAGGAAGGAAACAACATATAGTGTTAGGATACCTTTTTAAAATGAGATCTCAGAGTAATTCCATGTATTTCTTGATCAATATGAGTTCTTGATCAGCAGGGGTATCGAGAGGTCCCTTTTTCAACCGTTGAAATGTTTGTTTTTCTCGAAGCGTCAAACACAGGGTTGCCAGATTATTTCCACTGGATTATCGTACATGAGCCTTAAAATTGTCTTTTTCAACCAAAATTATCGTACACAGTTTCAATATAATTATTAGGGAGTTACATGATTGACTCATTTCAAAATATTTTAGTATAATTGTTTAATTAAACACACATTTTTATATGCCTAAGGTATGTATCGTACATCGTACTGGACCTAAAATAATCGTACATGTACGATAATTATCGTAGGAATGGCAACCCTGGTCAAACGATTTACTATTGATAAGAAGAAGAATGACGTGCCGGTTGGGTACGTTTTCTTCATCAATCTATAATTTTGGTAAAATAATGCTTACTTTATAATTGCTAAATATTTAAGTTATCAATAAAATATAAATTTTGCAATTCGTAAGAATATTCAACAAATCTTGTTTAATTGCAGTTAAAGGTTTTGCCCTTGCAACGCCTCCCTAATTGCTTGATTTGTACTGACAGATTTTAGGATATGATATTTTTTGGTAAAATAATGCTTACTTTATAATTGCTAAATATTTAAGTTATCAATAAAATATAAATTTTACAATGCGTAAGAATATTCAACAAATCTTGTTTAATTTCAGTTAAAGGTTTTGCCCTTGCAACGCCTCCCTAATTGCTTGATTTGTACTGACAGATTTTAGGATATGTGTCTTTCTTTTATTCCATTTAGACGATTTCTTATCATTACGGCGTGCTGTTTTAGATATCTTTGATCTATTTACTGCACTGCACAAAAAAATTAAAGTAATCTAATTTCAGCTATCTTCAAATAATATCTGTAGTGGTTAACACCTCACCGCCAGCGTATTTTTATTTACTATATTTCTACTACATTTTATATAAAAGTGCTGTTTACAGCAGCCACCGTGTCTCTCTTTATGGTGCACAATTTTGATTTGCTAGTTTTGGCTTTGATAAAATGCATAAATTTAAAAGCAGTTTTTCATATTCAATTTTGTTTTCAATTTAATCTTTATTCACCTTCTTATTTATTCCTTAATCAGGGTTGTTCTTGTAAACCTACTTCTTTCTCGAATATGTTTCTCTTTTATACATCTTAATTTTCTTTACTTCTCATCTACATTTTTTTTATTTCTCAAAGGATGTCCTCCATTCCGTCTATAATTCAATTTATTCACGAATGCTTATCCTCTCGTAATGCATCCCTTCAAACTCTCTTTGTCTATTATAAAGTTACGTAGTAGAGATTTTTGTTATAATTCGTTACATACCCAAAAACCTTCGTTGCGATTAGATTAAGATTAGGGATATCAGCAGTAGATACTTAGCTATATTAGGGGGATACAAGGCCTGAGTTGGTGAAGGCCCCGTCCACTTTACCCTGGTGAGTTGATGGCAGTTTTAAATGTACTTACTTTACTTTGGCTGTCTGCTAACGAAGGTGATGAATGCAAGAGTTGATGGGAGAAGTAGAAGAGGAAGGGCAAGGTTTGGGTGGATGGATGGAGTGAAGGAAGCTTTGGGTGATAGGAGGATAGTTGTGAGAGAGGCAAGCGAGCGTGCTAGAAATAGGAATGAATGGCGAGCGATTGTGACGCAGTTCCGGTAGGCCCTGCTGCTTCCTCAGGTGCCTTAGATGACCGCGGAGGTAGCAGCAGTAGGGGATTCAGCATTATGAAGCTTCATCTGTGGTGGATAACGGAGGAGGGTGGGCTGTGGCACCCTAGCAGTACCAGCTGAACTCGGTTGAGTCCCTTGTCTGGCTGGGAGGAACGTAGAAAGTAGAGGTCCCCTTTTTCTTTTTGTTTCATTTGTTGATGTCGGCTACCCCCCAAAATTGGGGGAAGTGCCTTGGTATATGTATGTATGTACTTTACTTTGACGGCGGTTTTTCCGGTCCTATACAGACCTCCACTGTCATTTTATCTTGTTCGTTCAGTTAAAGTAGTCGCACAGTCGACATTATTCACCAATTGATATGATTCCAATAACTCACCAGATGATAAAGCATCAAGATTTGATGCGTCATCCATCCAAAGATTTAAGTCCACAAATAACTAATTCCTTTTTTCTCTATGATAATCATCTCAACGAGTTCATTGAATTCTTCAAGGAAGATACTGGCATTTGCTCTTGGGGGGTTGTAAACTGTTACAATGGATGTTTTTTTTTTTTCTTTTTTTTAACATTTTGAGATTTTAGTAACTTTCTATGAATGTAGAGCCAGACACCCCCAACACACCTACCCTCTCTCGGAATGTGAAAGAAGGTGTGTGTGGGGTGGTGGTGTCATTTCCGTGATTTTAGCCTTGTCAAAGTTATTTTCTGACCCTGCTTTGGAGGTCAAAGGGCATTTTCAAAATGCCCCCACTCGCCCCCATTAGCTACGCCACTGGTCTGCTTTCATTTCAATAAAGTTTTTAAACATCTACTCATTGACTAGTACGTAATTTTATTACTTTTTTTTTCAAGTGTACCCTCCTGATCCCTATTTGATAAAACTAATCCTAATCATTTACCAATCTGTGGTTGCTTCCTTACCTTATCTATGCTTCGACGTCTTGCAAATCCTACTTCTCCGATAAAAATCTCTATTTGCTATTTTTACTTAGTGGAAGAAATATAGAAAAAAGAAGTATTAAACCTGATATGGAGGAAAAGATAAAACTGTATAAGATAATCCTTGGAGGCGCCGTTACATAGGCTATGCCTCACCTCCAAACCTGAACCTGAATAATTCCTGTTTCTTTCGTGTGTAGATTCCTCATTAGCCTCTGCTCCTTCATTTCAGTGAGGGGAGCGGGTGGCTAGTTCATGATATATTATTATTATTATTATTATTATTATTATTATTATTATTATTATTATTATTACTTGCTAAGTTACAACCCTAGTTGGAAAAGCATGATGCTATAAGCCCAAGGGATCCATCAGGAAAAAATAGCCCACTGAGGAAAGGAAACAAGGAAAAAAATAAAGTATAAGAGAAGTAATAGGCTAACACTCAAAATAAAATATCTTGATATCATTAACAGCATTAAATTAGATCTATCATATAAGAAAATATAAAAGCTTCATAAAAACAAGCGGAAGAGAAACAAGATAGAATAATGTGCCCGAGTTTACCATCAAGTAAGAGATCTCTAACCCAAGACAGTGGAAGACCATGGTACAGAGGCTATGGCACTACCCAAGACTAGAGAACAATGGTTTGATTTCGGAGTGTCCTTCTCCTAGAAGAGCTGCTTACCATAGCTAAAGGGTCTCCTCTACCCTTACCAAGAGGAAAGTAGCCACTGAACAATTACAGTGCAGTCGTTAATCCCTCGAGTGAAGAAGAGCTGTTTGATAATCTTAGTGTTATCAGGTGTATGAGGACAGTAGAATGTGAAAAGAATAGGCCAGGCTATTTGGTGTATATGTAAGCAAGGAAAAAATGAGCCGTAATCAGAGAGAGGGATCCAATGGAGTACTGTCTGGCCAGTGAAAGGACCCAATAACTCTCTAGCAGTAGATTAACCTGAAAGATAATGTGTATAATCAACGACTTGTGTACATTATGTACAAACTCTGTTTTTTTTTTAATCTTAAATATTTCTATACTTTCTCTATTTCTGAAACTTTTAGTTTAACACGACCAACAATAAAGAGGCATAGAATACGGAGGCTCTACAAGATGAAAGATGCAAATTCAATATACAGAGCGTATTGCAAGCTGCCCCCTTCTCCCTCTCCTTCTCGTTCCCTGAACAGTATATTGGGAGGAGAGTAATGGAAATGGAAGTACAGGGAACGAGAAGGACAGGGAGACCAAAGCGAAGGTGGGTGGACTGTATCAAGGATGACCTTCGATCAAAGGGATCAACCGGTGATGAGGTGTGCGACAGAGGTAGATGGAGAAAGCTGACCAGAAACATCGACCCCACATAAAAGTGGAAAAGATGTAGACAGAGAAGAAGAAGTGCGTATTGCAAGGAACTCTGCTTACGTTTTTTTCCAAACTAGAATAATGATCCTGTATAGATGAAAGAACTGGATGATAAGAATTAGGACTCATTAATCATCATATGACTATAATATGATTTCTATGAATGTCAATTTTTCCATCTCTTTCTTCTTTTTCGTTAATAATTTCCTCTATCTTTTCCATACTTCATTTCTTTTTTTCAGGGACCCTTTCCCACACAGAATCTCATTTCTTCTATTTCCATTTTATATTTACAAAGATTTTCTTCTCTGCCATTATCAAGCCACACATGAATGTGGTCCTGAATGTTGTAACTGCAATTATTACCCCCGCCAACGAAGTTGGGAGGAGGTTATGTTTTGAAAGGTTTAAATGTCACTCATGAATGGCAGAGGCAAGGGACAGTAACATTGCCATAGCAATCAGAACAATGCCCTAGAGACTGACTGTAGATAGTAGGTTGGCCAGGGTACCAGCCGGCCGTTGAGATACTACCGCTAGAGATTTATGGGGTCCTTTGACTGGATCCTTCTCTCTGGTTACGGTTCTTTCCCTTTGCCTACACAGACACCGAATAGGCTAGCATATTCTTTACAGATTCTCCTCTGTCCTCATACTCCTGACAACACTGGGATTACCAAACAATTCTTCTTCACCCAAGGGGTTAACTACTGCACTGTAATTGTTCAGTGGCTACGTTCCTCTTGGTAAGGGTAGAAGAGACTCTAGCTATGGCAAGCAGCTCTTCTAGGAGAAGGACACTCCAAAATCAAACCATTGTTCTCTAGTCTTGGGTAGTGCCATAGCCTCTGTACCATAGTCTTTCACTGTCTTTGATTAGAGTTCTCTTGCTTGAGGGTACACTCGGGCACAGTATTTTATCTAGTTTCTCTTCCTCTTGTTTTGTTAAAGTTTTTATAGCTTTTATAGGAAATATTTATTTTAATGTTACTATTCTTAAAATATTTAATTTTTCCTTGTTTCCTTTCCTCACTGGGCTATTTTCCCTGTTGGGGCCCCTGGGCTTATAGCATCCTGGCTTTCCAACTAGGGTTGTAGCTTAGCATTTAATGATAATAATAATGATAATAATAATAATAATATATGATCAGCGCCCAAGCCTCCTTTCCACCCAAGCTAGGACCAGGGAGGACTAGGCAGTAGCTGCTGATGACTCAACAGTCTTGGTTTGTAATTTCAATGATTATGGTAGGAGCCGTATGAGAGAGAGAGAGAGAGAGAGAGAGAGAGAGAGAGAGAGAGAGAGAGAGAGAGAGAGAGAGAGAGAGAGAGAATTCCCAGTCCTGATATGTAATTTCAATGATTATGGTAGGAGCCGTATGAGAGAGAGAGAGAGAGAGAGAGAGAGAGAGAGAGAGAGAGAGAGAGAGAGAGAGAGAGAGAGAGAGAGAGAGAGAACCTAAACTTTAATAAGCCAAAACTTCATCAAAGGCCTCTTATCGTCTTTGGCTGTTAATAGTCCCACGAAACCTTCCAATCGATTGGAACGTAAACTAAATATATATAAAAATAAGAAAGTAACGAAAAAAGACCTAACTTGTAACGACCGCTATGCAGTAACTCCCATTGCCACAGTACAGCCACCTCGGCACCAACTTTAGTGTTGCTTCGTCTCGTCCTTGGTGGGTTTTTTTCCCCCTATTCCTTCCACCACACCCACTCCATTCATTGTCATTCAGTTCTATTGAATGTGAAGAGACAGGCATTATACTGTCTGTTTTCCTTTATCATGTCGAGTCGATAACAGATAGCTCTTTCAAAACATGGTCCATTGACAGAGACCCATTATTATTATTATTATTATTATTATTATTGATATTATTATAAATTACGAAGCTTCAACCCTATTTGGAAAAGCAGGATGCTATAAGCCCAGGGGTTCCAACAGGGAAAATAGCCCAGCGAAGAAAGGAGACAAGAAAAAATAAAATTTTTAAGAAGAGTAACATAATTAGAATATATATCTCCTTTATAAACTATAACATTTTTTAACAGAACAAGAAGAAAAATTAGATAGAATAGTGTGCCCGAGTGTACCCTCAAGCAAGAGAACTCTAGCCCAAGACAGTGGAAGACCATGGTATAGAGGCTATGGCCCTACTCAAAACTAGATAACAATGGTTTGGTTTTGGAGTGTCCTCCCAGAAGAGCTGCTGACCATTGCTGAAGAGTCTCTTCTGCCTTTAACCCTATCAGTGCCAAAAAATATCAACAAGCTAGGGTTTTGTGGTCTGGAGAGATCTGGCTTTATCAGAAGTTTTGTTGAATTCACTCCAAGCGCTGAAAGGGTTAACAAGAGGAAAGTGGCCGCTGAAAAATTACAGTGCGGTAGTTAACCTTTTGAGAGAATAAGAATTGTTTAGTAATCTCGGTGTTGTCAGGTGTTTGAAGACAAAGGAGAATAAGTAAGAATAGGCCAGACTATTCACTGTGTGTAGGCAAAGGGAAAATAAGCCGTAACCAGAGAGAATGATCCAATGTAGTACTGTCTGGCAAGTCAAAAGACCCCATAAATCTCTAGCAGTAGTATCTCTACGAGTGGCTGGTGCCCTAGCCAACCTACTACCTACAGGACAAGTGAAACTTCAACAAAGGAGAGAGAGAGAGAGAGAGAGAGAGAGAGAGAGAGAGAGAGAGAGAGAGAGAGAGAGAGAGAGAGAGAGAGATAGACTATTTGTCAACATGGTGAAAATTTTTTAGAAGAAAATCTTCATATGATGACGAATGTCTTCTTCATCTTTGTATGCATCTTTTCCCACTTTTATGTGGGGTCGATGTTTCGCCAGCGTTCTCAATCTACCTCTGTCCCACACTTCATCACCGGTTAATCCCTTTGATGGAAGGTCATTCTTCATATAGTCCATCTGTCACCTTGAAAAAGATTTGGCACAAGGAAAAATTTATCAAGATGTCATAGCAGACTACAAAATAATAATTCTTCAAAAATCGTGAATGAGAAAGAGATGGTCTAGTACCTGGTTCATCTGTTACCTTGAAAAAGGTTTGGTACTAGAAAATCTTTATCAATTAGACATTGCAGAAAACAAAACTAGACTTCTACCTAATTTCATGAATCAAAGAGAGATGGTCTAGCGTCTGGTCCATCTGTCACCTTGAAAAAGTTTTGGTATAAGCAAAACTTCATCAAGAAGACATTGCATACCATAAAACTAGACTTCTTCCAAACTTAATGAATCAAAAAGAGATGGTCGAGTGTGTGGTCCATCTGTCACCTTGAAAAAGTTTTGGTACAGGCAAAACTTCATCAAGAAGATATTGCAGACCAGAAAACTAGACTTCTTCCTAACTTAATGAATCACAAAGACATGGTCCAGTATCTGGTCCATCTGTCACCATGAAAAAGTTTTAGTACAGGCAAAACTTCACCAAGCAGACATTGTAACCCAGAAAACTAGACTTCCACCTAACTTCATGAATCAAAAAGAGACGATCCAGTATCTGGTGCATCTGTCACCTTGAAAAAGTTTTGGTATAGGCAAAACTTCATCAAGAATATATTGCAAACCAGAAAACTAGACTTCCACCTAACTTCATGAATCAAAAAGACATGGTCCAGTATCTGGTCTATCTGTCACCATGAAAAAGTTTTGGTAGAGGCAAAACTTCACCAAGAAGACATTGCAAACCAGAAAACTAGACTTCCACCTAACTTCATGAATCAAAAAGAGACAATCCAGTATCTGGTGTATCTGTCACCTTGAAATGGTTTTGGTACAGGCAAAACTTCATCAAGAAGACATTGCAAACCAGAAAACTAGACTTCCACCTAACTTCATGAATCAAAAAGAGACGATCCAGTATCTGGTGCATCTGTCCCCTTGAAAAAGTTTTGGTATAGGCAAAACTTCATCAAGAATATATTGCAAACCAGAAAACTAGACTTCCACCTAACTTCATGAATCTAAAAGAGACGATCCAGTATCTGGTGTATCTGTAATCTTGAAAAAAATTTGGTACAAGCTAAACTTCATCAAGAAAATATTGCAAACCAGAAAACTAGACTTCCACCTAACTTCATGAATCAAAAAGAGACGATCCAGTATCTGGTGAATCTGTCACCTTGAAAAAGTTTTGGTAGAGGCAAAACTTCACCAAGAAGACATTGCAAACCAGAAAACTAGACTTCCACCTAACTTCATGAATCAAAAAGAGAAGATCCAGTATCTGGTGCATCTGTCACCTTGAAAAAGTTTTGGTATAAGCAAAACTTCATCAAGAAGACATTGGAAACCAGAAAACTAGACTTCTTCCTAACTTCACGAATCAAAAAGAGACGATCCAGTATCTGGTGCATCTGTCACCTTGAAAAAGTTTTGGTACAAGCAAAACTTCATCAAGAAGACATTGCAAACCAGAATAATAGACTTCTTCCTAACTTCACGAATCAAAAAGAGACAATCCAGTATCTGGTGCATCTGTCACCTTGATAAAGTTTTGGTACAGGCAAAATTTCATCAAGAAGACATTGCAGACCAGAAAACTAGACTTCCACCTAACTTCATGAATCAAAAAGAGACGATCCAGTATCTGGTGCATCTGTCACCTTGAAAAAGTTTTGGTACAGGCAAAACTTCACCAAGAAGACATTGCAAACCAGAAAACTAGACTTCCACCTAACTTCATGAATCAAAAAGAGACGATCCAGTATCTGGTGCATCTGTCACCTTGAAAAAGTTTTGGTACAGGCAAAACTTCATCAAGAAGACATTGCAAACCAGAAAACTAGACTTCTTCCTAACTTCATGAATCTAAAAGAGACGATCCAGTATCTGGTGCATTTGTCACCTTGAAAAAGTTTTGGTACAGGCAAAACTTCATCAATAAGACATTGCAAACCAGAAAACTAGACTTCTTCCTAACTTCATGAATAAAAAAGAGACGATCCAGTATCTGGTGCATCTGTCACCTTGAAAAAGTTTTGGTAGAGGCAAAACTTCATCAAGAAGACATTGCCAACCAGAAAACTAGACTTCCACCTAACTTCATGAATCAAAAAGAGAAGATCCAGTATCTGGTGCATCTGTCACCTTGAAAAAGTTTTGGTACAGGCAAAACTTCATCAAGAAGACATTGCAGACCAGAAACCTAGACTTCCACCTAACTTCAAGAATCAAAAAGAGACGATCCAGTATCTGGTCCATCTGTCACCTTGAAAAAGTTTTGGTAGAGGCAAAACTTCATCAAGAAGACATTACAAACCAGAAAACTAGACTTCCACCTAACTTCATGAATCAAAAAGAGACGATCCAGTATCTGGTGCATCTGTCACCTTGAAAAAGTTTTGGTAGAGGCAAAACTTCATCAAGAAGACATTGCAAACCAGAAAACTAGACTTCCACCTAACTTCATGAATCCAAAAGAGACGATCCAGTATCTGGTGCTTCAGTCACCTTGAAAAAGTTTTGGTACAGGCAAAACTTCATCAAGAAGACATTGCCAACCAGAAAACTAGACTTCTTCCTAACTTCATGAATCAAAAAGAGACGATCCAGTATCTGGTGCATCTGCCACCTTGAAAAAGTTTTGGTACAGGTAAAACTTCATCAAGAAGACATTGCAAACCAGAAAACTAGACTTCCACCTAACTTCATGAATCAAAAAGAGACGATCCAGTATCTGGTGCATCTGTCACCTTGAAAAAGTTTTGGTACAGGCAAAACTTCATCAAGAAGACATTGCAAACCAGAAAACTAGACTTATTCCTAACTTCACGAATCAAAAAGAGACGATCCAGTATCTGGTGCATCTGTCATCCTGATAAAGTTTTGGTACAGGCAAAACTTCATCAAGAAGACATTGAAACCAGAAAACTAGACTTCCAACTAACTTCATGAATCAAAAAGAGATGGTCCAGTATCTGGTCCATCTGTCACCTTGAAAAAGTTTTGGTACAGGATAACTTCATCAAGAAGACATTGCAGACCAGAAAACTAGACTTCCACCTAACTTCATGAATCAAAAAGAGACGATCCAGTATCTGGTGTATCTGTCACCTTGAAAAAGTTTTGGTACAGGCAAAATTTCATCAAGAAGACATTGCAAGCCAGAAAACTAGACTTCTTCCTAACTTCATGAATCGAAAAGAGACGATCCAGTATCTGGTGCATCTGTCACCTTGAAAAAGTTTTGGTACAGGCAAAACTTCATCAAGAAGACATTGCAAACCAGAAAACTAGACTTCTTCCAAACTTCATGAATCAAAAAGAGACGATCCAGTATCTGGTGCATCTGTCACCTTGAAAAAGTTTTGGTACAAGCAAAACTTCATCAAGAAGACATTGCAAGCCAGAAAACTAGACTTCTTCCTAACTTCATGAATCAAAAAGAGACGATCCAGTATCTGGTGCATCTGTCACCTTGAAAAAGTTTTGGTACAAGCAAAACTTCATCAAGAAGACATTGCAAGCCAGAAAACTAGACTTCTTCCTAACTTCATGAATCAAAAAGAGACGATCCAGTATCTGGTGCATCTGTCACCTTGAAAAAGTTTTGGTACAAGCAAAACTTTATCAAGAAGATATTGCAAACCAGAAAACTAGACTTCTTCCTAACTTCATGAATCAAAAAGAGACGATCCAGTATCTGGTGCATCTGTCACCTTGAAAAAGTTTTGGTACAAGCAAAACTTCATCAAGAAGACATTGCAAGCCAGAAAACTAGACTTCTTCCTAACTTCACGAATCAAAAAGAGACGATCCAGTATCTAGTCCATCTGTCACCTTGAAAAAGTTTTGGTAGAGGCAAAACTTCATCAAGAAGACATTGCCAACCAGAAAGCTAGACTTTTTCCTAACTTCATGAATCAAAAAGACATGGTCCAATATCTGGTCCATCTGTCACCATGAAAAAGTTTTGGTACAAGCAAAACTTCATCAAGAAGACATTGCAGACCAGAAAACTAGACTTCCAACTAACTTCATGAATCAAAAAGAGATGGTCCAGTATCTGGTCCATCTGTCACCTTGAAAAAGTTTTGGTACAGGATAACTTCATCAAGAAGACATTGCAGACCAGAAAACTAGACTTCCACCTAACTTCATGAATCAAAAAGAGACGATCCAGTATCTGGTGCATCTGTCACCTTGAAAAAGTTTTGGTACAGGCAAAACTTCATCAAGAAGATATTGCAGACCAGAAAACTAGACTTCTTCCTAACTTCATGAATCACAAAGGCATGGTCCAGTATCTGGTCCATCTGTCACCATGAAAAAGTTTTGTTACAGGCAAAATTTCATCAAGAAGACATTGCGGACCAGAAAACTAGACTTCTTCCTAACTTCATGAATCGAAAAGAGACGATCCAGTATCTGGTGCATCTGTCACCTTGAAAAAGTTTTGGTACAAGCAAAACTTCATCAAGAAGACATTACAAACCAGAAAACTAGACTTCTTCCTAACTTCATGAATCAAAAAGATATGGCCCAGTATCTGGTGCATCTGTCACCTTGAAAAAGTTTTGGTACAAGCAAAATCTCATCAAGAAGACATTGCAGACCAGAAAACTAGACTTATTCCTAACTTCACGAATCAAAAAGAGACGATCCAGTATCTGGTGCATCTGTCGCCTTGAAAAAGTTTTGGTACAGGCAAAATTTCATCAAGAAGACATTGCAGACCAGAAAACTAGACTTCCACCTAACTTCATGAATCAAAAAGAGACGATCCAGTATCTGGTGCATCTGTCACCTTGATAAAGTTTTGGTACAAGCAAAACTTCATCAAGAAGACATTGCAAACTAGAAAACTAGACTTTTTCCTAACTTCATGAATCAAAAAGACATGGTCCAATATCTGGTCCATCTGTCACCATGAAAAAGTTTTGGTACAAGCAAAACTTCATCAAGAAGACATTGCAAACTAGAAAACTAGACTTCTTCCTAACTTCATGAATCAAAAAGAGATGGTCCAGTATCTGGTCCATCTGTCACCTTGAAAAAGTTTTGGTACAAGCAAAACTTCATCAAGAAGACATTGCAGACCAGAAAACTAAACTTCTTCCTAACTTCATGAATCAAAAAGAGATGGTCCAGTATCTGGTCCATCTGTCACCTTGAAAAAGTTTTGGTACAGGATAACTTCATCAAGAAGACATTGCAGACCAGAAAACTAGACTTCCACCTAACTTCATGAATCAAAAAGAGATGATCCAGTATCTGTCCATCTGTCACCTTGAAAAAGTTTGGTACAAGCAAAACTTCATCAAGAAGACATTGCAAACCAGAAAACTAGACTTCCACCTAACTTCATGAATCAAAAAGAGACGATCCAGTATCTGGTGCATCTGTCACCTTGAAAAAGTTTTGGTACAGGCAAAACTTCACCAAGAAGACATTGCAAACCAGAAAACTAGACTTCCACCTAACTTCATGAATCAAAAAGAGAAGATCCAGTATCTGGTGCATCTCTCACCTTGAAAAAGTTTTGGTACAAGCAAAACTTCATCAAGAAGACATTGCAGACCAGAAAACTAGACTTCTTCCTAACTTCACGAATCAAAAAGAGACGATCCAGTATCTGGTACATCTGTCACCTTGATAAAGTTTTGGTACAGGCAAAACTTCATCAAGAAGACATTGCAGACCAGAAAACTAGACTTCCACCTAACTTCATGAATCAAAAAGAGACGATCCAGTATCTGGTCCATCGGTCACCTTGAAAAAGTTTTGGTTGTGGCAAAACTTCATCAAGAAGACATTGCAGACCAGAAAACTAGACTTCTTCCTAACTTCATGAATCAAAAAGAGACGATCCAGTATCTGGTGCATCTGTCACTTTGAAAAAGTTTTGGTACAGGCAAAACTTCATCAAGAAGACATTGCAGACCAGAAAACTAGACTTCCACCTAACTTCATGAATCAAAAAGAGAAGATCCAGTATCTGGTGCATCTCTCACCTTGAAAAAGTTTTGGTATAAGCAAAACTTCATCAAGAAGACATTGCAGACCAGAAAACTAGATTTTTTCCTAACTTCACGAATCAAAAAGAGACGATCCAGTATCTGGTACATCTGTCACCTTGATAAAGTTTTGTTACAGGCAAAACTTCATCAAGAAGACATTGCAGACCAGAAAACTAGACTTCCACCTAACTTCATGAATCAAAAAGAGACGATCCAGTATCTGGTGCATCTCTCACCTTGAAAAGGTTTTGGTAGAGGCAAAACTTCATCAAGAAGACATTGTACACCAGAAAACTAGACTTCTTCCTAACTTCATGAATCTAAAAGAGACGATCCAGTATCTGGTACATCTGTCACCTTGATAAAGTTTTGGTACAGGCAAAACTTCATCAAGAAGACATTGCAGACCAGAAAACTAGACTTCCACCTAACTTCATGAATCAAAAAGAGACGATCCAGTATCTGGTGCATCTGTCACCTTGAAAAGGTTTTGGTAGAGGCAAAACTTCATCAAGAAGACATTGCAAACCAGGAAACTAGACTTTCACCTAACTTCATGAATCAAAAAGAGACGATCCAGTATCTGGTGAATCTGTCACCTTGAAAAAGTTTTGGTACAGGCAAAACTTCATCAAGAAGACATTGCAAGCCAGAAAACTAGACTTCTTCCTAACTTCATGAATCAAAAAGAGATGGTCCAGTATCTGGTCCATCTGTCACCTTGAAAAAATTTTGGTACAAGCAAAACTTCATCAAGAAGACATCGCAGACCAGAAAACTAGACTTCTTCCTAACTTCATGAATCAAAAAGAGATGGTCCAGTATCTGGTCCATCTGTCACCTTGAAAAAGTTTTGGTACAAGCAAAACTTCATCAAAAAGACATTGCAGACCAGAAAACTAGAATTTTTCCTAACTTCATGAATCAAAAAGAGATGGTCCAGTATCTGGTCCATCTGTCACCTTGAAAAAGTTTTGGTACAAGCAAAACTTCATCAAGAAGACATTGCAAGCCAGAAAACTAGACTTCTTCCTAACTTCATGAATCAAAAAGAGATGGTCCAGTATCTGGTCCATCTGTCACCTTGAAAAAATTTTGGTACAAGCAAAACTTCATCAAGAAGACATCGCAGACCAGAAAACTAGACTTCTTCCTAACTTCATGAATCAAAAAGAGATGGTCCAGTATCTAGTCCATCTGTCACCTTGAAAAAGTTTTGGTACAAGCAAAACTTCATCAAGAAGACATTGCAGACCAGAAAACTAGACTTCTTCCTAACTTCATGAATCAAAAAGAGATGGTCCAGTATCTGGTCCATCTGTCACCTTGAGAAAGTTTTGGGACAAGCAAAACTTCATCAAGAAGACATTGCAGACCAGAAAACTAGACTTCTTCCTACCTTCATGAATCAAAAAGAGATGGTCCAGTATCTGGTCCATCTGTCACCTTGAAAAAGTTTTGGTACAAGCAAAACTTCATCAAGAAGACATTGCAGACCAGAAAACTAGACTTCTTCCTAACTTCATGAATCAAAAAGAGATGGTCCAGTATCTGGTCCATCTGTCACCCTGAAAAAGTTTTGGTACAAGCAAAACTTCATCAAGAAGACATTGCAGACCAGAAAACTAGACTTCTTCCTAACTTCATGAATCAAAAAGAGATGGTCCAGTATCTGGTCCATCTGTCACCTTGAAAAAGTTTTGGTACAAGCAAAACTTCATCAAGAAGACATTGCAGACCAGAAAACTAGATTTCTTCCTATCTTTATGAATCAAAAAGAGATGGTCCAGTATCTGGTCCATCTGTCACCTTGAAAAAGTTTTGGTATAAGCAAAACTTCATCAAGAAGACATTGCAGATCAGAAAACTAGACTTCTTCCTAACTTCATGAATCAAAAAGAGATGGTCCAGTATCTGGTCCATCTGTCACCTTGAAAAAGTTTTGGTACAAGCAAAACTTCATCAAGAAGACATTACAAACCAGAAAACTAGACTTCTTCCTAACTTCATGAATCAAAAAGAGATGGTCCAGTATCTGGTCCATCTGCCACCTTGAAAAAGTTTTGGTACAAGCAGAACTTCATCAAGAAGACATTACAAACCAGAAAACTAGACTTCTTCCTAACTTCATGAATCAAAAAGAGATGGTCCAGTATCTGGTCCATCTGTCACCTTGAAAAAGTTTTGGTATAAGCAAAACTTCATCAAGAAGACATTGCAGATCAGAAAACTAGACTTCTTCCTAACTTCATGAATCAAAAAGAGATGGTCCAGTATCTGGTCCATCTGCCACCTTGAAAAAGTTTTGGTACAAGCAAAATTTCATCAAGAAGACATTGCAGATCAGAAAACTAGACTTCTTCCTAACTTCATGAATCAAAAAGAGATAGTCCAGTATCTGGTCCATCTGTCACCTTGAAAAAGTTTTGGTACAAGCAAAACTTCATCAAGAAGACATTGCAGATCAGAAAACTAGACTTCTTCCTAACTTCATGAATCAAAAAGAGATGGTCCAGTATCTGGTCCATCTGTCCCCTTGAAAAAGTTTTAGTACAAGCTAAACTTCATCAAGAAGACATTGTAGACCAGAAAACTAGACTTCTTCCTAACTTCATGAATCAAAAAGAGATGGTCCAGTATCTGGTCCATCTGTCACCTTGAAAAGGTTTTGGTACAAGCAAAACTTCATCAAGAAGACATTGCAGACCAGAAAACTAGACTTCTTCCTAACTTCATGAATCAAAAAGAGATGGTCCAGTATCTGGTCCATCTGTCACCTTGAAAAAGTTTTGGTACAGGATAACTTCATCAAGAAGACATTGCAGACCAGAAAACTAAACTTCCACCTAACTTCATGAATCAAAAAGAGACGATCCAGTATCTCGTCCATCTGTCACCTTGAAAAAGTTTTGGTAGCGGCAAAAATTCACCAAGAAGACATTGCAAACCAGAAAACTAGACTTCCACCTAACTTCATGAATCAAAAAGAGACGATCCAGTATCTGGTCCATCTGTCACCTTGAAAAAGTTTTGGTAGCGGCAAAAATTCATCAAGAAGACATTACAAACCAGAAAACTATACTTCTTCCTAACTTCACGAATCAAAAAGATACGATCCAGTATCTGGTGCATCTGTCACCTTGAAAAAGTTTTGGTACAGGCAAAACTTCACCAAGAAGACATTGCAGACCAGAAAACTAGACTTCTTCCTAACTTCACGAATCAAAAAGAGACGATCCAGTATCTGGTGCATCTGTCACCTTGGAAAAGTTTTGGTATAGGCAAAACTTCATCAAGAAGACATTGCAAACCAGAAAACTATACTTCTTCCTAACTTCACGAATCAAAAAGAGACGATCCAGTATCTGGTCCATCTGTCACCTTGAAAAAGTTTTGGTAGCGGCAAAAATTCATCAAGAAGACATTACAAACCAGAAAACTATACTTCTTCCTAACTTCACGAATCAAAAAGAGACGATCCAGTATCTGGTGCATCTGTCACCTTGAAAAAGTTTTGGTACAGGCAAAACTTCATCAAGAAGACATTGCAGACCAGAAAACTAGACTTCTTCCTAACTTCACGAATCAAAAAGAGACGATCCAGTATCTGGTGCATCTGTCACCTTGAAAAAGTTTTGTTCTAGGCAAAACTTCATCAAGAAGACATTGCAAACCAGAAAACTATACTTCTTCCTAACTTCACGAATCAAAAAGAGACGATCCAGTATCTGGTGCATCTGTCACCTTGGAAAAGTTTTGGTATAGGCAAAACTTCATCAAGAAGACATTGCAGACCAGAAAACTAGACTTCTTCCTAACTTCATGAAGACATGGTCCAGTATATGGTTCATATGTCACCATGAAAAAGTTTTGGTACAAGCAAAACTTCATCAAGAAGACACTGCAGACCAGAAAACTAGACTTCTTCCTAACTTCATGAATCAAAAAGAGATGGTCCAGTATCTGGTCCATCTGTCACCTTGAAAAAGTTTTGGTACAGGCAAAACTTCATCAAGAAGACATTGCAGACCAGAAAACTAGACTTCTTCCTAACTTCATGAATCAAAAAGAGATGGTCCAGTATCTGGTCCATCTGTCACCTTGAAAAAGTTTTGGTACAAGCAAAACTTCATCAAGAAGACATTGCAGACCAGAAAACTAGACTTCTTCCTAACTTCATGAATCAAAAAGAGATGGTCCAGTATCTGGTCCATCTGTCACCTTGAAAAAGTTTTGGTACAAGCAAAACTTCATCAAGAAGACATTGCAAACCAGAAAACTATACTTCTTCCTAACTTCACGAATCAAAAAGAGACGATCCAGTATCTGGTACATCTGTCACCTTGATAAAGTTTTGGTACAGGCAAAACTTCATCAAGAAGACATTGCAGACCAGAAAACTAGACTTCCACCTAACTTCATGAATCAAAAAGAGACGAACCAGTATCTGGTCCATCTGTCACCTTGAAAAGGTTTTGGTAGAGGCAAAACTTCATCAAGAAGACATTGCAAACCAGAAAACTAGACTTTCACCTAACTTCATGAATCAAAAAGAGACGATCCAGTATCTGGTGCATCTGTCACCTTGAAAAAGTTTTGGTATAGGCAAAACTTCATCAAGAAGACATTGCAGACCAGAAAACTAGACTTCTTCCTAACTTCATGAATCAAAAAGAGATGGTCCAGTATCTGGTCCATCTGTCCCCTTGAAAAAGTTTTGGTACAAGCAAAACTTCATCAAGAAGACATTGCAGACCAGAAAACTAGATTTCTTCCTAACTTCATGAATCAAAAAGAGACGATCCAGTATCTGGTCCATCTGTCACCTTGAAAAAGTTTTGGTACAAGCAAAACTTCATCAAGAAGACATTGCAGATCAGAAAACTATACTTCTTCCTAACTTCATGAAGACATGGTCCAGTATATGGTTCATATGTCACCATGAAAAAGTTTTGGTACAAGCAAAACTTCATCAAGAAGACACTGCAGACCAGAAAACTAGACTTCTTCCTAACTTCATGAATCAAAAAGAGATGGTCCAGTATCTGGTCCATCTGTCACCTTGAAAAAGTTTTGGTACAAGCAAAACTTCATCAAGAAGACATTGCAGACCAGAAAACTAGACTTCTTCCTAACTTCATGAATCAAAAAGAGATGGTCCAGTATCTGGTCCATCTGTCACCTTGAAAAAGTTTTGGTACAAGCAAAACTTCATCAAGAAGACATTGCAGACCAGAAAACTAGACTTCTTCCTAACTTCATGAATCAAAAAGAGATGGTCCAGTATCTGGTCCATCTGTCACCTTGAAAAAGTTTTGGTACAAGCAAAACTTCATCAAGAAGACATTACAAACCAGAAAATTAGACTTCTTCCTAACTTCATGAATCAAAAAGAGATGGTCCAGTATCTGGTCCATCTGTCACATTGAAAAAGTTTTGGTACAAGCAAAACTTCATCAAGAAGACATTACAAACCAGAAAACTAGACTTCTTCCTAACTTCATGAATCAAAAAGAGATGGTCCAGTATCTGGTCCATCTGTCACCTTGAAAAAGTTTTGGTACAAGCAAAACTTCATCAAGAAGACATTACAAACCAGAAAACTAGACTTCTTCCTAACTTCATGAATCAAAAAGAGATGGTCCAGTATCTGGTCCATCTGTCACCTTGAAAAAGTTTTGGTACAAGCTAAACTTCATCAAGAAGACATTACAAACCAGAAAACTAGACTTCCACCTAACTTCATGAATCATAAAGAGACGATCCAGTATCTGGTCCATCTGTCACCTTGAAAAAGTTTTGGTACAAGCAAAACTTCATCAAGAAGACATTGCAGACCAGAAAACTAGACTTCCACCTAACTTCATGAATCAAAAAGAGATGGTCCAGTATCTGGTGCATCTGTTACCTTGATAAAGTTTTGGTACAGGCAAAACTTCATCAAGAAGACATTGCAAACCAGAAAACTAGACTTCTTCCTAACTTCATGAATCAAAAAGAGATGATCCAGTATCTGGTGCATCTGTCACCTTGAAAAAGTTTGATACAAGCAAAACTTCACCAAGAAGACATTGCAGTCCAGAAAACTAGACTTCTTCCTAACTGCATGTATCAAAAAGAGATGGTCAAGTATTTGGAGCATCTGCCACCTTGATAAAGTTTTGGTATAAGCTAAACTTCATCAAGAAGACATTGCAGACCAGAAAACTAGACTTCTTCCTAACTTCATGAATCAAAAAGAGACGATCCAGTATCTGGTGCATCTGTCACCTTGAAAAAGTTTTGGTATAAGCAAAACTTCATCAAGAAGACATTGCAGACCAGAAAACTAAACTTCTTCCTAACTTCATGAATCAAAAAGAGATGATCCAGTATCTGGTGCATCTGTCACCTTGATAAAGTTTTGGTACAGGCAAAACTTCATCAAGAAGACATTGCAGACCAGAGAACTAGACTTCCACCTAACTTCATGAATCAAAAAGAGATGGTCCAATATCTGGTGCATATGTCACCTCGATAAAGTTTTGGTATAGGCAAAACTTCATCAAGAAGACATTGTAGACCAGAAAACTAGACTTCCACCTAACTTCATGAATCAAAAAGAGACGATCCAGTATCTGGTGCATCTGTCATCCTGATAAAGTTTTGGTACAGGCAAAACATCATCAAGAAGACATTGCAAACCAGAAAAATAGACTTCCACCTAACTTCATGAATCAAAAAGAGACGATCCAGTATCTGGTGCATCTATCACCTTGATAAAGTTTTGGTACAGGCAAAACTTCATCAAGAAGACATTGCAAACCAGAAAATCAGACTTCCACCTAACTTCATGAATCAAAAAGAGACGATCCAGTATCTGGTGCATCTGTCACCTTGATAAAGTTTTGGTACAGGCAAAACTTCATCAAGAAGACAAGTGAATCTTCATCAAAGGACAGAGAGAGAGAGAGAGAGAGAGAGAGAGAGAGAGAGAGAGAGAGAGAGAGAGAGAGAGAGAGAGAGAGAGAGAGAGAGAGGGGGGGGGAATTATTACTTACCATCCTTTTCTCAATATAGGTCTAGGCAGCCGCTCCTTTTTTTTTCAATTTTTTTTAGCCTTTTTTCGTTTTTTAATTTTTTTCTAATATGTTTTCAATTAGTATTGTCTTCCATTATCACATTACATTTTTAAGTTCCACTATTTTGAGCACTTACTCATTTTCATTTTGATCCCTCAATTTTATTGCCAATTGCTCCAACAAAATATTGAAATCTGCCAATGAAGGTCTAGCATTTGCATCTGGCCTGAGTGCCCTTGCCACTAATTCAAATAATTCGTCCTCTATAAACTCATTGAATTCCATTATTAAATGCAAATAAATGATGCGGGCGAAGTAGTATACATCGTTTGCTTTCGAGGTTAGCATGTGGCATCCTGTTAGAAGGGGATCATACATCCTTACTAAAACCTTGTCCATTACTATCTGCCTAGTAAATTTTTTACCGAATGGCAAACTTCGTCCAAAGTCTATGATACATGGAGAATAATTCTCGTCCAAGACTATATTGTCTCCATGAAGGCTGTTATGTCCGATGCCTCTCTCGTGGACTTCATTTAAACTAAACGCAACTTGTGAGAAAATATCAAGCGCCTTTGCGCAGTTTTCGCGTGTCTTTGCTACGTTATTAATCCATGTTTCCAAAGTTTGGGAACCATTGTAAGACGTCACAATGTCCTGAACTCCATCTGTCTCGGATTTACCATAGAATTGAACTACGCCTTCTATTCCCCTCAATCTATGTAGGATTCTTGCTTCCCTTTCGAAATCTGCTCTCTCACGAGCATTGGTTTTTTTAAGGCGTTTCGCCACTCCTTCCACCCATTCGCCATTAATATTAATCTGGCACATATACACGACACCATGAAATCCTTCACCCAAACTCTTCCCCAAAATGACAGCGCTTTGCTGAAAAACTTCAATCTTTGGATAATAAAAGTCGAAGGATGAAAGTACTTCTTTGTACTTGCAATTTTGACATTCCTCCAGAAACGTCAGCCATTCTTTCCCGAGCCAGGCAGTAAGGCCTTCTTCCTTCCATTGATCTCTTAGACTTTTATCGTTTTTGTTTGTAGAGGACACATGACTTGCCATTTTCATTTTTATTTCAACCGACTTCGAGCTCTCTAGTTCTAGACTATCTTCTTGGCTGTCCCACTCTGTTTTCTTCCCCGGTCGATACTGATGTAATGCAGACCATAACTCGTATGGTAATTTATCCCAAAGGTTTAAAAACAATTTACGATAACCATAATAATAATGTTCGCGACATATAAAACGCCAATCATGGAAACGATGCTTTTGCCTACTTTTGAACGGACGTGAGGTAGAGAACGGCGGAGGAAACCTCTCGGGTCTACCAACCCAATAGCGTCGATACAGTCTGTCTGATTCGAGCTGCTTTTCTTTTTCATTCAGTAGTTCATATAATTCGCTATATCTAAGTCCTTCGTTTTTCTTCTTTAATTTGAGGAGTTTCCTGAGTATCTTTCGATCCCTCACAAGTTCCCTACAAAGCTCGAACCTATCTCCGAAACATTCAATATCGCGCTCTTTTTTTTGCATGATTAACCGCCACAATTCACTTTTCGATATACCGTCTATAAAGTATACCTGTGACCTAAGTGGTCCATATACTATACAGGTCTTGGGTTGATTTTTGGGAGATGCCTTGGATAGGGATCCAAAATCAGTTTCATTTAATTCTTCTTCGTCTTCTTGTCTATCAGATGGTACAACTTGATCATTTCCTTGCTTCAGGTCACTTGAACTTTCCGTTACCTGTCGACTCTTAGACACTAATTCGGGGTTTGGTTTTGCTGAACCAGAAATTTTGGATGCAGTGCTATTCGTAGAAGCACCCGTAGTACTATTTGTAGAAGCACACGTAGTCCTAGTTGCAGTCGTGTCATTTTGTTTTTCATCAGGATGTTCATGAATAATGTTCCACAGTTCGAAAGGAAGATGATCCCACATTTTATAAAGATACAAGTCACGTTTTAATTCCATCAAGAATCTCTTTCTACGAATCCAATGTTTTAATCCAAATCCTCCTTGGTATTCGAGCCAAATTTTCTTCTCTGCTTCCATCCGTTGGTTTCCTGTCAAATCTTCATCAGCACAACTTCTGATTTTCACTACTCTGAATACTCGAGGCCACAGCCTCCTGAACTGGTCTTTTCGTCGCGATCCTTTCCCTAGCTTATCGCATTTCTTTTCAAAGGGAATTCGCTTCCTCAGCTTTTGAATATATTCCTTCTTTTTTCTCTCTATTATCTCCCATTCTTGTTTTTTCGATAAATCGTTTCTGAAACTGTATGGGATTTTAAATATCCAGTCTGTTCTGCATTTAATTGAGCGTTTTTGAGGAATGGCCTCGAAATATTCAGAACTATCTAGAAGAATTTCCCCACCCAACCGAGGATGAAATTCTTCCGGAACGCCTTGATTAATGGCAGTTTCTACTTTCTTTTGCCACAATCTGTACAATGACATATCAAATCGACGTCTACGCTGATTTTTTGGATCTTTCCGTTTTGATTTTATGCCCTTTTCCTTAGCTTTTCTAGACTTCAGCTTTGCTTCTCTTTGCTTCAGTCTTTCTTCTTTTTCCTCAAGAAATATCTGCCTAAAATCGAGGTTTTTCGTTGTTTCAAGCAATTGCTTTACCAAAGTTTGGTTATTTTCAATCACAAGAGCTTGTGCGTTTACGGTCGCCTGTAATTTCTTAGCCTGATCGTTCTTTTCTAATAACTTTCTTTCCAGGCTTTCCAACCTCTTCAACGCATCTTCCAATTTTTCATCGCTCTCATTCTCGTTTTGCTGCTGCTTTTGGTCCAATTCGCTGATCTCTTCCTTCAGAACTCCAATCCATTTTTGAGAGATTTCTAATTTTTTGTTCGCTTGAGTCAGTTTTCGTTGTGTGTCTTCAAGTTCTTCCTTCAAAAGACAATTTAGCTTATAAAGTTTCATATCCTCTTGGCGTTCCAGTGGCTGTTCACCTCCATCGCTCTTCTTTAGTTCTCTGGCCGTTCGGAATGATCTCTGAGTTTCCTCAAAAATGGTCCTTTCATCATTGTGAGATGTATTTTTCTCTTCTAACTCCCTCTCCAGCTGCTGAATCCTTTGCTGGAGTAATTCTTCTTTTGCCTTCCTTTCATCCTCCTCAGCCTTGTTGTTTTTCAATATAGTTTTCACAGCCCCATGTTGGGCAACTGGATTTATAACATCATAAACAGAACTCTTAGTTGAGATCTGCGCCATTTTTGATACACAACAACAAGATAGATTTATTACTATACGATCCATTTTTGACTTTTCAGAGTTCTGTCGGTGCCTTGAAATGAAGAAAAAAAAAAGCATGAAACTATGAAGACCGCAAATTCTTTCGCAGATCTGGAGAATATCGGTTCCGACTCTGATAGCTTCGGGGAATTCTTGAAGCCCTCTTCAAAAAGTCTTCAAATTTTTTTTCTCTCTCTCTCTCTCTCTCTCTCTCTCTCTCTCTCTCTCTCTCTCTCTCCTAATACTATGAGAGAGAGAGAGAGAGAGAGAGAGAGAGAGAGAGAGAGAGAGATTTCGAAGACCTTTTGAAGGGGCCATCAAGAAACCCCCGAAGCTATCAGAGTCGGAACCGAAATTCTCTCTACTAATACTGCGAGGAACATGAGAGAGAGAGAGAGAGAGAGAGAGAGAGAGAGAGAGAGAGATCTATTGCAAGAACGCAACTGAATTATCATCTATTTCTTTTCCCTCGATCCACAAGTCACTGTCGTCTCCCCTGGACAGAGATTAGTTTCTCGACGACGTCTAAAGGCAGGTTTACACCGTCGAATGGTTCGTCGAACGCGGTTCGACAGACAAGTGTTTGAAGTAATGCTCGAACGAGTGAACGGCGTATTCAGTTGTCAAACACGTTCGTCGAACTGTTCGAGGAAAGTCTGTTCTCGCCTGCCTTTTGTGGGCCGGGCTTCATTGTCCTCAAACCTTAGGCATTTGTGGCTGACTCTACCTCTTCGCGCCGTTTGACAACAGGTTCGTCAACCGGGTTCGACGAACCGATAGATCGTGTAAACCCCGCTTTACAAATCACTAAATGTTGGGACTGTAATTCTATATTTGATTCCCAATTTCCATATTTTCATTAATCTTGTTTTTTTTTCTATTTATCAGTTTTGATTAATAGGGGAAATTATTATTGTTCAAATTGTCTATATTACTTTTCTTATCATTATAGTTATCATCATCTTGGAGTCTTTTTTACGTTTGGTATCATCATTGTTGATAATTAGAAAAAAAAATCCCAAGAAAATCAAAACATATATTTATTCATCATCATCATCATCAGCCTTTACTAATCCACTGCAGATCAAAGGCTTCAGACATATCCTATCACTTGTGTTTATTCATGATCTTTCTGTGCCAGTCCACACCCGCAAACTTCCCTAGTCCGTCAATCCATCATCTCTTCCTTCCCCTACTTCTTTTACATCTCTAAGGACCTATTCTGTTATTCTTAATGTCCATTTAGAGTGCTTTCGTATCCACGTTGCTCTATTTCTGCCTCTTAGTGTTATTCCCATCATTATTCTTTCCAAGTCTCTCTGAGATGTAACGGACTCATGATCTAAAGCAGCCCATTCACAATCAGTAATTACTGAAGGAATTCCTTCAGTCATTACTGATCGTGAATGGCTTGATTAAGGCTTTGGTAAGGCTCCAAGTTTCTGATGCATAAGTTTAATTGTCTCTTTCATAAGGCTTTCGTTAACCATACTATGTATTCTTCTTAAACACGTTGATCTTCCACTTTGTCTTGGTTCCAAGTCCTTTGTCAATCAATTTATAAACACTTATTTTATTATTATTATTATTATTATTATTATTATTATTATTATTATTATTACTTACGAAGCTACAACCCTAGTTCGAAAAGCAGGATGCCATAAGCCCAAGGGCTCCAACAGGGTAAAATAACACAGTGAGGAAAGGAAATAAGGGAATATATAAACTGCAAAAGAAGTAATGAACAATTAGAATAAAATATTTCAAGAACAGTAACACCATTAAAATAAATATTTCATATATATAAACTATAAAAGTGGAAGAAAAAAAAAAGATGGAATAGTGTGCCAGAGTGTACCCTCAAGCAAGAGAACTCTAACTCAAGATAGTGGAAGACCATGGTAGAGAGGCTATGTCACTACCCAAGACTAGAGAACAATGGTTTGATTTTAGATTGTCCTTCTCCTAGAAGAGCTATTCACCATAGCTATAGAGTTTCTTCTTACCTTACCAAGAGGAAAGGAGTCACTGTATGAACAGCTTGAAGACTAGCATAAATGAAACCCAGGTGCAAAGTCTTGTCCACACATTTTGCAAGTTCTTTTTATGGAGTTTCGGTTGATTTTCTGTGGTTTTCTCATTGTTATTAGTATATATATATATATATATATATATATATATATATATATATATATATATATATATATATATATATATATACACATATATAATATATATATACACATATATAATATATATATATATATACATATTATATATATATATATATATATATATATATATATATTATATATATATATATATATAATATATATATATATATATATACTAATAACAGTGAGAAAACCACAGAAAATCAACCGAAACTCCATAAGAAGAACTTGCAAAATGTGTGGACAAGACTTTGCACCTGGGTTTCATTTATGCTAGTCTTCAAGCTGTTCATACAGTGACTCCTTTCCTCTTGGTAAGGTAAGAAGAAACTCTATAGCTATGGCGAATAACTCTTCTAGGAGAAGGACAATCTAAAATCAAACCATTGTTCTCTTGTCTTGAGTAGTGACATAGCCTCTGTACCATGGTCTTCCACTATCTTGAGTTAGAGTTCTCTTGCTTGAGGGTACACTCTGGCACACTATTCCATCTTTTTTTTTTTCTTCCACTTTTATAGCTTATATATAGGAAATATTTATTTTAATGGTGTTACTATTCTTGAAATATCTTATTCTAATTGTTCATTACTTCTTTTGTAGTTTATCTATTCCTTTATTTCCTTTCCTCACTAAGTTATTTTACCCTGTTGGAGCCCTTGGGCTTATAGCATCCTGCTTTTCCAACTAGGGTTGTAGCTTCGTAAGTAATAATAATGATAATAATATTAATAATAATAATAATAATAATAATAATAATAATAATAAAATAAGTGTTTATAAATTGATTGACAAAGGACTTGGAACCAAGACAAAGTGGAAGATCAACGTGTTTAAGAAGAAACGATAGTATGGTTAACGAAAGCCTTATGAAAGAGACAATTAAACTCATGCATCAGAAACTTGGAGCCTTACCAAAGCCTTAAGCAAGCCATTCACGATCAGTAATTACTGAAGGAATTCCTTCAGTAATTTGCTGATCGTGAATGGGCTGCCTTAGATCATGAGCCCGTTACAACTCAAAGATCAATGGAAAGAATAATGATGGGAATAACACTAAGAGACAGAAAAAGAGCAACGTGGATACGAAAGCACTCTAAATGGACATTAAGAATAACAGAATGGGTCCTTAGAGATGTAAAAGAAGCAGGGGAAGGAAGAGAAGATGAAGGACTTATGTCAGCCACGTCAACAGGAATGCATTTGCAACAAGTTTGAACTTCTGAAGCTCCTTCATATATATATATATATATATATATATATATATATATATATATATATATATATATATATATATATATATATATATATATATATATATATATATATATATATAATATATGTATATATACCAGCACATTTGTACATTGCTTCGGTCCCAGGTATATGTGCCTTTTCCCATTTGTATAGGGTAAGCACGGATGCCTGCTTTTTGAAGGACTTTTTTTTTTTGGAGCTTTAGGGTACAAAGTAGTCCCGATCAGCTGCCCTGCCTGACATCGTAGCGTATGGTTATATGCTGTGCCATTCACCAGCATCCTTCTTCATTAGTATCTCTAAAGTTAAGTTATATTATTAATTTTGGCTCCTTGCAAAGGACTGGGAGATAGCTGTTCCATGGAATTTAATCCCCGTCTGGCCTTCATTAAAACGAAAGCATTATTATTATTATTATTATTATTATTATTATTATTATTACTATCCTAGCTACAACCCTAGTTGGAAAAGCAAGATGCTATAAGCCCAGGGGCTCCAACAGGGAAAAATAGCCCAATGAGGAAAGGAAATAAGGAAATAAATAAATGAAGAGAACAAATTAACAATAAATCATTCTAAAATAAGAAACAACGTCAAAACAGACATGTCATATAATAAACTATCAACAACATCAAAAACAAATATGTCATAAATAAACTATAAAAAGACTATGTCTGCCTGGTCAACAAAAAAGCATTTGCTCCAACTTTGAACTTTTGAAGTTCTACTGATTCAACCACCCGATTAGGAAGATCATTCCACAACTTGGTCACAGATGGAATAAAACTTCTAGAGTACTGCGTAGTATTGAGCCTCGTGATGGAGAAGGCCTGGCTAATAGAATTAACTGCCTGCCTAGTATTACGAACAGGATAGAATTGTCCAGGGAGATCTGAATGTAAAGGATGGTCAGAGTTGTGAAAAAGACTTTTACTTCCAATTACCTTCATTGATTTCACTGTCTGTGTCATGCATTTGATCATTTTATTCTGATTTTCTAAGTTCAACCCATAGGCATTTCTGGACATCTTTGAGTCATGCGGAACTTGCTTCTTTGATACTGATATACATAACAAAAGTTGCATTCACTTTTATCATTTACAATATATACTCCACTTCAAATCAAAAGATACATAAATGCATTGCCTTATATTTGTCAAAATTAAAAATTGGAGTGAGTGTTTATGCGTTTAATAAAAGAATACTGATATATTGTTAGTTTTCATATGTATAATCTATTACATATCGTTTACCAAAAATATATTTCAGTTTTGAACCTTACCTTGTGATAGAGGTAATGATAATGTTGGAATTGATCCTTCCTTTAATCGTCGTTGGTTTTTTTGGCATTGACTCTCCAAGCAATTCATATTTCAGGTTCCTTTCAAATGCATCAGGTTCAAAATGAAAAACTACACATGATTTCCTTATCAGGGTTGAAAGGGTCCTTCCTTTTACATGAATTTGTCCACAGCTTTCTAGTTTCCACGTGCTTGGGAGAGCTGTGAAGAGTTACTCCTTCATTTCTTTTATCTTTACTAGAAGAACACTCATACACAGCACAGTAACGAGGCATTTTAACCAATAGTAATTAATTCAAGCACTCTGCAAATGGGACTCAACAAATAGTTAATTGGGAAGCGGAAGAGCGTCACACTGAATAATAACACCAGATTCCTTGTAAACTAACTGTAGATACTGACAAACAAAGGCTGGTAAATCAGAGCATGGTACAGTGTGATGTCATTAATCTCCGCATGGGTCGAAGACAAATTTTGGGTCGCTGATGGGTAGACCTTGTATTCTATAGACCTTGGTTGGGGGTTTGGGGGAGCCTATAGGTCTATTTGCTGAGTCATCAGCAGCCATTGCCTGGCCCTCTCTGGTCCTAGCTTGGGTGGAGAAGGGGCTTGGGCGCTGATCATATAATATATGGTCAGTCTCTAGAGCATTGTCCTGCTTGCTGGGGCAATGTCACTGTCCCTTGCCCTTGCTATTCATGAACGACCTTTAAAACCTTTATGTTCAAAGGGGTTACTGATCCTCTTCTATTTCTATTACTAGTTTTTTCCTATAAATACTTTATATTATGGAGCAATATGATGTTCTCCATAGGCCTACTCTGAACCACTACACTCTCCATAGGCCTACTCTGAACCACTACATTCTCCATAAGCCTACTCTGAACCCCTATCTTCTCCATAGGCCTACTCTGAACCACTACATTCTCCTTAGGCCTACTCTGAACCACTACATTCTCCATAGGCCTACTCTGACCACTACTGTACATTCTCCATAGTCCTACTCTGAACCACTACATTCTCCATAGCCCTACTCTGAACCACTAAATTCTCCATAGGCCTACTCTGAACCAGAACTGTACATTCTCCATAGGCCTACTCTGAACCACTACATTCTCCATAGGCCTACTCTGAACCCCTAAATTCTCCATAGGCCTACTCTGAACCACTGCATTCTCCATAGGCCTACTCTGAACCACTACATTCTCTATAGGCCTACTCTGAACCACGTAATTCTCCATAGGCCTACTCTGAACCACTACATTCTCCATAGGCCTACTCTGAACCACTGCATTCTCCATAGGCCTACTCCAAACCACTAAATTCTCCATAGGCCTACTCTGAACCCCTACATTCTCCATAAGCCTACTCTGAACCACTACATTCTCCATAGGCCTACTCCGAACCACTAAATTCTCCATAGGCCTACTCTGAACCACTACATTCTCCACAGGCCTATTCTGAACCACTACATTCTCCATAGGCCTATTCTGAACCACTACATTCTCCTTAGGCCTACTCTGAACCACCACATTCTCTATAAGACTACTCTGAACCATTGCATTCTCCACAGGCCTACTCTGAACCACTACATTCTCCATAGGCCTACTCTGAACCCCTACATTCTCCATAGGCCTACTCTGAATCACTACATTCTCCATAGGCCTAGTCTGAACCACTACATTCTCCATAGGCCTACTCTGAACCACTACATTCTCCATAGGCCTACTCTGAACCACTACTGTACATTCGCCATAGGCCTACTCTGAACCACTGCAAATGAAATATTCCAGATTAAGATATTGCACCCCAATAAGGATTAGGCCTACACATTCTTCTTGGGATGTGTAATGTCATTTTTCTTATTGCATACAGTACTCCTCTTTTTACGGACACAAATACTGTACTTCATCTTACAGATGTTAGCAACATTGCTAGAATGATATAAAAAATAACTTAAAAAATTAAAGGGATAGTAGAACGTGAAATGATTCAAAGAAAAAAAATCAAAAAAATTACAATGAAATTCGAACAAATGTCTAGACACAAACGAATTTGGAAAAGTAAACGAACTTCAAATGAAGAATAATTTGTTCGGAAAAAAAAAAAACAAGACGTCTAAACCAAATATGAACAAGTAGATGTTAAGACCAAGAAGGAAAAGAAAATATTCATTATGAAATAATTCGTTCGTAAACCTGCACTGAAAAAATACAAACAAATTCGATGCAGCTTTCATAAAAGCATGCAGTGGACATACTGTAGACTTACGCTAAATTATGTCAAATGTGCATACATGCTCCCGCATGAAGTTGGATAGATAGATAGATAGATAGATATATAGATAGACAGATATATAGATAGATAGATTGATAAACAGATAGATAAA
>NC_090737.1:127296061-127301061 GCF_036898095.1 Palaemon carinicauda | reverse complement strand
AGCTTTGCGTGATGCGAAGATGGACAAGGCAAGCATCGACGAGATTGTGCTGGTGGGTGGGTCCACACGTATACCTAAAATCCAGAAACTTCTTCAAGACTTTTTCAATGGCAAGGATCTGAACAAGACCATTAACCCAGACGAAGCGGTTGCATATGGTGCTGCTGTGCAAGGTGCAATTTTGAAAGGTGACCAGTCAGATGGTGTCAAAGATGTTTTGTTACTTGATGTTGCTCCTTTGTCCCTAGGAATCGAAACAGCGGGTGGTGTCATGACCCCTCTGATCAAACGAAACACCACTATTCCTACAAAACAAAAGCAGGTGTTCACAACTTACGCCAACAATCAGCCCGGAGTGCTCATCAAGGTCTTCGAGGGAGAACGTGCGATGACCAAGGATAACAGCCTCCTCGGCAAGTTTGAACTGAGTGGCATACCTCCAGCTCCGAGGGGCGTCCCGCAGGTTGAAGTCACCTTCGACATTGATGCTAATGGCATCTTGAATGTCTTTGCATTTGAAAAGTCCACCAGGAAGGAGAACAAGATCACCATCACTAATGACAAGGGGCGTCTCAGCAAGGAAGAGATAGACAGGATGGTCAGCGATGCAGAAAAATACCAAGAAGAAGACTCGAAACAGCGCATGAGAGTCGACGCCAAGAACGGCCTAGAATCTTTCTGTTTCAGCATCAAATCTTCTCTTTCGGAATCATCTGTGACAGAAAAACTATCGGCTGATGAGAAACGTACGGCAGAGAAAAAGGTTGACGAAACTTTAAGGTGGCTGGATTGCAACCAGCTGGCCGAGAAAGAAGAGTTCGACCATCGCATGCAGCAGCTAGAGAAGGTTTGGCAGCCATTATCTGCCAAGATTCACGGGGGCGCCCGCGGTTTCGATGGGTCCAATGCAGGTGCTGGGGCCAAAGGACCAACAGTGGAAGAGGTTGATTGATTCCTATTATTTTGCTATGAAAATTCCTTTCCTGGTAATATTCCCTTTCTTCCAGATATCAATTGATTTACATTCCAATACTCCTGTCATATGAAACTATCACTTTATCCATTTGTTGTAGAAATTTCTCTATTTTAGATAATAAAATTACAAAAAACCCGTATAGCCTATTTCTTAATCTTCTGTCCACCATTAATGTAAACTTTACAATTCTTGTTTTTTTTTTTTTTTTTTTTTTTTTTTTTTTGTAAACAAGTAAGAAAATACCAAATGAAATGGAGTGCAAGTTTTTTGGAAATTTTCAATGAATTCTGTAACCTTGGATGCAGCTGAAGCTTATTTATTCATAAAAGATAAAAATATTTGATAACAGTCAAAAGAGAGACGAACGTTAACTGGATTCCCATTACAAATGAGGATAAGTAATTTACTTTTATGAAATATCTTTTTTAATGTTGCTAATGTTTTTAAGATATTTTATTTTAATTGTTCATAACTTATATCGTTTACTTATTTCCTTCCCTCACTGGGCTATTTTTCCCTGTTGGAGACCTTGGGCTTATAGCATCTTGCTTTTCCAATTTTTCTCTGTTGGAGACCTTGGGCTTATAGCATCTTGCTTTTTCAATTTTTCTCTGTTGGAGACCTTGGGCTTATAGCATCTTGCTTTTCCAATTTTTCTCTGTTGGAGACCTTGGGCTTATAGCATCTTGCTTTTTCAATTTTTCTCTGTTGGAGACCTTGGGCTTATAGCATCTTGCTTTTCCAATTTTTCTCTGTTGGAGACCTTGGGCTTATAGCATCTTGCTTTTTCAATTTTTCTCTGTTGGAGACCTTGGGCTTATAGCATCTTGCTTTTCCAATTTTTCTCTGTTGGAGACCTTGGGCTTATAGCATCTTGCTTTTCCAACTAGGGTTGTAGCTTAATAATAATAATAATAATAATAATAATAATAATAATAATAATAATAATAATTGAAATTCCCGTGATTTATCCTTATGAAATCAATTAAACTATGCTGCTTGTTAAACACTATTGAATGAATTTATACCAAAGTATGCCCTGATGCGTAACTAACTTCGCCAACGAAGATGAGAGGAGGTTATTTTTTCGCCGCTGTTTGCCTGTTTGTTTGCTGGTGAACACCTTCCTGGCCACAATTTCCCTCAAAGAGCACTGAAGCTTTCGGGGATTAATTTCTATGTTGAGACGTGGAAGTGATTCGATTTTGAAAGTCCTAGGTCAAAGGTCAAGGTCGAGAAATAGGACAACGTTGCATTTACTTTTAATTTATGTAAGTTTACGGCGTTGGAGCTTTGAATTTCAGTGTTCCAGAATAATTTTCAATTTCCTTAGTCATTTTCCTTTTATTTGATTTCAGAAAGTTTCAGAATGTTCGTTTTAATCTTATATAAAATCTAAATTGATTATTTGAACTTATAGTGTATTTATTTTCTATCTTTAAGGCTCTGATGATGGAACTAAAGTGTTTCATAAAGTTCAGTAATAACCATGTTTATCATTACTCAGGTACCATTACTCATATTGCAAGTGCTTTCCACGGAATAGACCAATAGCTGATGAAAGAGAGAGTTCTAACTATCTTATAAAATGAAAATAAGAAATAAAAAGCATGCATAGCAACGAGAAAAAATGCTTATCTTATAAAATGAAAATAAGAAATAAAAAAGCATACATAGCAACGAGAAAAAAAATGCTTATTAATGACTAAAGAGACCATCTATTTCTCCTTTTTAATTTCAACTATAATCTTACCAATCAGTTAAGCTGGGCGTGCACCAGCACAGGCTCATAGTCCTACGAGTTAACGAAAATATTTTAATTAAGAATAAAATAAAACTCTATGATAATGGCCTTCAAGCCCTGAATACTGTAGAAAAATAAAAAAAATACTTAGGGAGTAATTCATGTTATAGATTTTACGTAATGTCTTCAACAACGACAATTTGTTGCTTGAATAAAAAAGACGTACGAAAAGGTTCAGAAGAAAAAGACATAAAAAAAAACAAAAAACAAAAAAAAAATGTCGACAAAGTTCCTTCTCTTATCAAAAATTGACGAATACATGGATAAAAAAAGGAATGAAATTAAAGCAACAAATTTATTCTTGAATTCAAATTATATTGTATGAAATAATTGATTTCTGGAAAGTGTCTTTGGTGAAAATAAAGAATACAAAGTCCATGAAACAAGTCTATCAAAACCTGATAGTTACCGAACCAGAAAGCTTGAAGTTAAGATATAGAATATCTAATTATCACATGTTTCCGAGTTAAGCTAAATCACAAATAAATGAAAATATTATTTAAAAAATAATATATAGATCAGTTTCTTTATTTTAATGGAATCACTGTCATATTTTGCTCAGGATTTAATCAAATCAGAGTAAAAAAATCTATATTTTATTTGACAACGTATAAAAAGTATTTTATAAAAAGGTTCATTCAAATGTTATCATTTCACAAATATATGAATATCATAAATAAGCATAGAGTAGTGTAAAAAAAAATTGGAATTAGTCAACTTCTTCGATTGTAGGACCACCATTTCCACCTTGGTGGCCTGCATTGGCCCCTGGACCTCCCTGACCATGAACTTTGCCGGCCAAAGGTCTCCACACTCGCTCCAGTTCCTTCATCTGATATTCGTACTCGTCCTTCTCTGCCAGCTGATTTGCCTCCACCCACCGAAGGGTCTCTTCTGCCTTCTGCTCCACACTCTTCTTCTCTTCGGCAGACAGCTTGTCTGCCACTGAAGGCTCAGACACAGCAGACTTAATGCTGTAGCACATTGACTCCAGACGATTCTTAGCTTCGATTCTTTCTCTCTGTTTATCGTCCTCTTCTTTGTATTTCTCAGCCTCGTTAACCATTTTGTCGATTTCTTCTTTACTGAGACGACCTTTGTCATTTGTGATGGTGATCTTATTTTCCTTTCCAGTGGACTTGTCTGCTGCAGAAACATTAAGGATTCCATTGGCATCGATGTCAAAAGTAACTTCGATTTGAGGTACTCCTCTGGGAGCAGGAGGAATTCCACTTAGCTCAAACTTACCCAAGAGATTATTGTCCTTAGTCATAGGACGTTCACCTTCATAAACCTGAATTAGGACACCTGGCTGGTTATCTGCATAGGTTGTGAAAATCTGCTGTTGCTTGGTAGGGATTGTAGTGTTCCTCTTGATTAGAGCAGTCATGACACCTCCAGCAGTTTCAATGCCTAAGGAAAGAGGAGCAACATCCAGAAGCAAGACGTCTTTAACACCCTCTGATTGATCACCTCTTAAGATTGCTCCTTGAACAGCAGCTCCATAAGCTACAGCTTCATCAGGATTGATGGACTTATTCAGCTCCTTTCCATTGAAGAAGTCCTGGAGTAGCTTTTGGATCTTAGGAATACGAGTAGATCCTCCCACTAAAACAATTTCTGCAATGCTTCCCTTATCTAACTTTGCATCCCTCAGAGATTTTTCTACTGGATCTAGCGTACCTCTGAAGAGATCAGAACAAAGTTCATCAAATCGAGCTCTGGTAATAGAAGTGTAGAAATCAATACCTTCAAATAGAGAGTCGATTTCGATACTAGCCTGGGTGGAGGAGGAAAGAGTTCTCTTGGCTCTCTCACATGCTGTCCTAAGACGCCTTACAGCTCGTTTGTTAGCAGTCAGGTCCTTCTTGTATTTACGCTGGAACTCCTGGACGAAATGGTTCACCATCCTGTTATCAAAGTCTTCTCCACCAAGGTGTGTATCACCAGCAGTAGCTTTGACTTCAAATACACCTTCATCGATGCTCAAGATGGATACGTCAAAAGTACCACCACCCAGGTCGAAGATAAGAACATTCTTCTCTCCTGTCAACCCTACTTTCTTATCAAGTCCATACGCAATGGCTGCAGCCGTTGGTTCATTGATAATTCTCATGACGTTGAGTCCAGCAATGACTCCAGCATCCTTAGTGGCCTGTCTCTGCGAGTCATTAAAGTATGCAGGAACTGTGATGACAGCGTCCTTCACTGTCTTTCCCA
>NC_090737.1:127283561-127291061 GCF_036898095.1 Palaemon carinicauda | reverse complement strand
GCTGTGTCTGAGCCTTCAGTGGCAGACAAGCTGTCTGCTGAAGAGAAGAAGGGTGTGGAACAGAAGGCAGAAGAGACCCTTCGGTGGGTGGAGGCAAATCAGCTGGCAGAGAAGGACGAATACGAATATCAGATGAAGGAACTGGAGCGAGTGTGGAGACCTTTGGCCGGCAAAGTTCATGGTCAGGGAGGTCCAGGGGCCAATGCAGGCTTTCAAGGAAGGTCTGGTGGTCCAACAGTAGAAGAGGTTGATTAAATGAAATACTTATTTTATCTTACTGTATATCAATGTTATTTTAGAATTTTCTCAATAATACAATCCAATGCGAAGTTTTGATAAGATGTTTTTGTACTTTCTTAAATAAAGGATATGTTCTTTATTGCATTTTATTTTATTATAGTTATATCTGAATGATTATAAATTCAAATATGTTTAACAGTGTTTTTAAAGAATCAATTGCATATTTTAATATTTACAGATGAACTTTTACAGATGAAAACTTCTAGATACTCAAATCACTTCTTAGTGTTAACAAAATTATTTTAAGTCTACTTCTTAAACAACTGGTTCTATCATCTTCTTTTAAATAGTTCCGCTAAAAGAAAGGTCCAAAACATCTACGGGATGGCTGAGATCATCCAATACTCTCACATATATTCAGAGGTTGGTTTAATATCAATCAGAAGTATTTTGTGATACTTAACTGAAAAGAAGACTTGGGACTTTTAAAGGATTTACATCCAACACAATAAAAAAGGGGTCGAAGAAAGTTCCTTTCTGCAATTGCTATTGGTTTCTTGGTTGAAAAAATATACATTAATTCAAAAAATTGGTTCCATTCATAATGTATTAATACGAAGCTGGTTTTTCCACGGTAACTTTCGTCTTGTTTCTAAATGGGTGATCCTTCAACAACAAAAGCCTGAATTTATTGAAAGGGATTAAAATACACAAAGGGTATCCAAAAGACTCATTTTGCCGGAAAGATTTTGTTCCTCGAGGAGCTAACTTCGAATATTAGGATCCACACACATACGCGAACGAGAGAGAGAGAGAGAGAGAGAGAGAGAGAGAGAGAGAGAGAGAGAGAGAGAGAGAGAGAGAGAGAGAGAGAGAGAGAGAGAGAGATGGCTAATGTTCCTAAAGCTGTTAGACCTATACTCAACACAGCAAAAAATGACGGATAGGGGAAAGAACCCGATTTTAAACGGATTCCCCCACTGTTGCCACATCTCCATCGATCCTTAGCTCATTCTCTAATCCCCTCCTGTTATTCTCTATCTCTGCCTTATTCTCCTTTTCCTATTTATCACCAATTATCTCTGCTTATCTCCTTTAACACTCGTTCATTCATATACTCATTTTAATGTTCTAATAACTAATATCATCCCAGTTCATCCATTATTATGCTTTTTATTAATAATGTCGTGACAGTTACACCTTTCCACTATCCATACAATACAGCCTTCTCATCACCCCGCTCCTTCATCCCCCTCAAGCTCCATAAAACTAAACAGACCATCAACGTGGATCAGTTTTTCCTTTTATCATAGTCTCTGTTTCTTTTTCTTTCATATTTTATCCCTTCGGATCAACCTGGGCTTTTGCCTCATTCACCGTTTATTCTTTCAACCTGCTGTTAGTCACTGTCCTTTGGCGTCCCTGCCCAGAGGACACCACATAGCTTCCCCAAATGCAAACAGTCATACGCAACACTTGTTTGGCAAAATAAACTTCCTCTCCATAATTCATTACCTTTTCCCTTACATTTCTACCATTCCCTTATCCAGAGGACACTGCTTCTCTGAATTACCACTTCAATCTCCCATAAGATCTCCCCTTCCCACGTCATTTGGATGGAGCTCGCCTCTTTTATTTATAGTTACTTATATGATTATTTTTTATTCATCCACAGAGTGTACTCTGACAGTGTATTTTTCAAGAGACAATATCTGGTTGATGTGCATGATAAGGGCTGCTGGTCATTTGTCATATTTAGGATAAGGGGAAACCTTTATACGGAAAAAATAATCAAATTTTATCTTGTGATGTGGAACAAAGGTTAGAGTAATTTCGTATACAATTTTGGCAATACATCAATTTATATAGAAACAAAGAGAGAGAGAGAGAAAGGCAGAGGCAAAGGGCAAGATGTAGCAGGGCTGGAAAAACAAGGCAATTCAATGATCCGAAGAGATATGGCTCCAGAGGGAGAATTCATTCAAAACCAGGCGCCCTCTCCTGTCAACCATTTTTAGCTGCATTGAATATAGCGATGTTATTTTTGGGAATATGTTGATAACCTTAAGCTTCAAAATGTTCAAAAATGCAATCACACTTCCCTAATACATTGACCTGAGAATTGGTATATGAAAATATTGTCCTATACGTTTTTAGGCTGGTACCCTACTGGCTTTCAGATAGAGCCCTTCCGCCACCTTTTCTCATTTTAAACTATGTAACAGAGCTATGCCTTGGCTTATAATTCTACTTTCAAATATATTATCTATAAATTGCATAAGGATTTACTTTTCCTTAGAGTTTATGACCTGATTTATCATAAACATTTTGCAAAAAAAAAAAAAATAAAGTAAAATAAAATATTTATCTCCTAGATGCTCTTAATGCTACCTTGTGTTTAAATGAAAATATTCCAGGAACAAAAGATAAAAATATTTATCTTACACTTTCATAAAATCACCTCACAATAATTTTTAAGGGAATAAAAAATCTGAGACAAAATCAATGTTTTATTAAAAAAGTATAAAGAATATCTTATAAAAAGTTATATTTTAATGGTATTATTTCCCAAATATTCGCGTATTAAAAATTTGAATAGAGTAGTATTCAGAAAATTGAGAATTAGTCAACTTCTTCGATTGTGGGACCACCATTTCCTCCTTGGTGGCCAGTATTGGCCCCTGGACCTCCCTGACCATGAACTTTGCCGGCCAAAGGTCTCCACACTCGCTCCAGTTCCTTCATCTGATATTCGTACTCGTCCTTCTCTGCCAGCTGATTTGCCTCCACCCACCGAAGGGTCTCTTCTGCCTTCTGCTCCACACTCTTCTTCTCTTCGGCAGACAGCTTGTCTGCCACTGAAGGCTCAGACACAGCAGACTTGACACTGTAGCACATTGACTCCAGACGATTCTTAGCTTCGATTCTTTCTCTCTGTTTTTCGTCCTCTTCTTTGTATCTCTCAGCCTCGTTAACCATTTTGTCGATTTCTTCTTTACTGAGACGACCTTTGTCATTTGTGATGGTGATCTTATTTTCCTTTCCAGTGGACTTGTCTGCTGCAGAAACATTAAGGATTCCATTGGCATCGATGTCAAAAGTAACTTCGATTTGAGGTACTCCTCTGGGAGCAGGAGGAATTCCACTTAGCTCAAACTTACCCAAGAGATTATTGTCCTTAGTCATAGGACGTTCACCTTCATAAACCTGAATTAGGACACCTGGTTGGTTATCTGCATAGGTTGTGAAGATCTGCTGCTGCTTGGTAGGGATTGTGGTGTTCCTCTTGATAAGAGCAGTCATAACACCTCCAGCAGTTTCAATGCCTAAGGAAAGAGGAGCAACATCCAGAAGCAAGACGTCTTTAACACCTTCTGATTGATCACCTCTTAAGATTGCTCCTTGAACAGCAGCTCCATAAGCTACTGCTTCATCAGGATTGATCGATTTATTCAGTTCCTTTCCATTGAAGAAGTCCTGGAGTAGCTTTTGGATCTTAGGAATACGAGTAGATCCTCCCACTAAAACAATTTCTGCAATGCTTCCCTTATCTAACTTTGCATCCCTCAGAGATTTTTCTACTGGATCTAACGTACCTCTGAAGAGATCAGAACAAAGTTCATCAAATCGAGCTCTGGTAATAGAAGTGTAGAAATCAATACCTTCAAAGAGGGAGTCGATTTCGATACTAGCTTGGGTAGAAGAGGAAAGAGTTCTCTTGGCTCTCTCACATGCTGTCCTAAGACGTCTTACAGCTCGTTTGTTAGAGGTCAGGTCCTTCTTGTATTTACGCTGGAACTCCTGAACGAAATGGTTCACCATCCTGTTATCAAAGTCTTCTCCACCAAGGTGTGTATCACCAGCTGTAGCTTTGACTTCAAAGACACCTTCATCGATGCTCAAGATGGATACGTCAAAAGTACCCCCACCCAGGTCGAAGATAAGAACATTCTTCTCTCCTGTCAACCCTACTTTCTTATCAAGTCCATAAGCAATGGCTGCAGCTGTTGGTTCATTAATAATTCTCATGACATTGAGTCCAGCAATGACTCCAGCATCCTTAGTGGCTTGTCTCTGAGAGTCATTAAAGTACGCAGGAACTGTGATGACAGCATCCTTCACTGTCTTTCCCAGATAAGCTTCTGCAATTTCTTTCATCTTAGTCAGTACCATAGAAGAGATTTCCTCTGGGTTAAAAGTCTTTGTTTCTCCTCTGAATTCCACCTTAAGCTTTGGCTTACCTCCATCACTAACAACTGTAAAAGGCCAATGTTTCATGTCACTCTGGATAGTTGGGTCATCGAATTTCCTTCCAATGAGGCGTTTAGCATCGAACACTGTGTTACTGGGATTCATGGCCACCTGAAAGGGATGAGAGCATTTGATAATCAGCAGGTGATTTCATTGATTATGGTTTTTATTACTTGTATTTAATAGATTTTTTTTCCATAGAAAAAATCTCGTAATAATATGTTTTTAAGACAAAAGGAAATTGCAATTAATCTTTCATTTACCTGATTCTTTGCAGCATCTCCAATGAGTCTCTCAGTGTCCGTGAAGGCCACATATGAAGGGGTCGTCCTGTTTCCTTGGTCGTTGGCGATGATCTCCACCTTTCCATGCTGGAAAACACCCACGCAGGAGTAGGTGGTTCCCAAGTCGATGCCAATCGCTGGAGTTGCCATTCTAGAATCAGTGAAAGCAAATTATTATAACATAATATTCATCTGCTTGAAGTCTGATGTATACATATGCATAAATTATTGAAGTTATTATATATCGAATTATAATTGTTCAAGAACCTTTCATATGAATTTTAGCAAGAAAAATGGACCAATGTTAATTTTAGAAATACTTAGAGGTAAACTTACTTGCAGTATGTTATAAAATTGAGATTATTTAAACCCAACGAAGAAGATGTTATATTTCACCAAGTATATAATACGAGCTTCACCGGAATCTACTCGATAATCAAGTGAATATCAGTCGATTATTTAATGTATGTTTAACTGAATATGCAAAACAATGATGATTCACCAAACAGAAACGTTTGTTGGCCTCGTAGCCTTTTCCTTATGCTCTCACTGCTTGTCTGTTATAAACTGAAAGGAAATGTGGCTTCTGAGCTCAATTTATACCTGGTCACAGGTGGTCTAGAAGACTCGAGACGTTGCTATGGCCACCGAGCCAGCAAATGTTGCCAACACACTTTGCCAGTTTTTGCCAGACATAATATTCGTGTTTTGTGCGAGCTTTTTTGAAAAGAAAAATGCTTGCTTTTTCCAAATTGTATCTTTGTATGTCTCAAAGATTTTAGTGAAGTTTAAACTTTTTGAATTCGAATCTATTAACCTGAAATGATAATGGCAGAATATACACACACATATGGCATATATATATATATATATATATATATATATATATATATATACATATATATATTTAAATACACGCATATATGTATATATATATATATATATATATATATATATATATATATATATATATATATATATATATGTGTGTGTGTGTGTGTGTGTGTTTGTGTGTGCGTATATATATATATATATATGTGTGTGTGTGTGTGTGTGTGTGTGTTTATGTATAATATATATGTATATATATATATATATATATATATATATATATATATATATATATATATATATATATATATGTGTGTGTGTGTGTGTGTGTGTGTTTGTGTGTGTGTTTGTATATATATATATATATATATATATATATATATATATATATATATATATATATATATATATATATATATATATGCTAAATCATTTGCATGTTTTGCTTATTAACTTCAAACTACAAATGCGAAGCAAGATGTCAAGGATTTTTGGTAATTTATATTAAATTAGAAAAAAAAATCATATTTTCAGTATGCTATTTTCATTTTTTCGTATATGAGTACATACAGATATATGTTAACTTTCAAATACACACAGACACACGAACACATACACGCACAAATATATCATCACCATCATCTCCTACGGCCATTGACAAAAAGGGCCTCGGTTAAATTTCAACAGTCGTACTTATCTTGAGTTTTAATACAATACTTCTCCATTCATCATCTCCTACTTCACGCATCATAGTCCTCAGCTATGTAGGCCTGGGTCTTCCAGCTTTGCGAGTATCTTGTGAAGCCCAGCTAAACGTTTGATTAACTGATAAATAAACGTATATGATTAGATATACATATCCTATGTATGTATAAATATGCCTATATTCGTGAGATTAGGTGCATGTGTAGTTCTCAATGGAAAACTAATAGTAATTATTATTCTTCTTCCTCATTATTATGGCTGAAAAATGAATATAGGCACAAAGTTATAGAAACTAATCTGTTAAATCAGTAAAAACTGTCTCATGAATTGGATTTTACAGATTTAATAGATTAATTCCTATTAATTTGTGTCAATGTTTATGATGGGAAAGATTGTTTCCTCGAAAGGTTGTTTGAGTCAACATTATGGTGAATCTGAAGATTTCTAGAAGCAAATAATAGATTAATATGTGTGTGTGTCTGTTTGTGTGGTGGGGGTGAATGTAGGGGTTGTGCTTGTTTATTTTGTTGGTGATTTTTTACATTTTCTTACATTACATCGGTGTGATAAACTCATGTTGAATATCTTCTTTTGACGTTACCATACAACATTCATTTGATTGTTTTACTATTTTTCATTAATTTACCTTTTTTATATAAGATCGTCCACAATCAAAACCACTTGCACCTATAAAATTCCAAAGCAAAAAGAAAGGACTTTTATTCCTGAATTTTCCTTGTCTATAATTTTCCAAGGTAACAACGCTTTTTAATTGATATTATCAATGACAAAAGATATTTTCATCATGAAGAGTAAATAAACGTAATATCTAAATTCTATTCTTTCAAGAAACTCTTCTTTAATGTTGCGTCTCTTCTGGCGGTCAATGGCAACTGTCCTATGACGTAGCTCCTCTTGGCACCATGTGCCAAATCTGTAGCCATCGCAACGCCTCGAGGTTTCTAGACCACCTGTGCCCGGGTATAAAGGAGAAGGGAAGGAGAAGCTGCCTTCAGTTGATACAGAACTTTAAGTGCTGATACAAGCAAGATACTGCAAGAAAAAAATACAGCTCTATCTAAGCTAGAAAACCACCAATTATCATTGTTTGTTGTGAATCATTCAAGAAAGTTATTGTCTGCTTTGTCTAGAATTGAAGAAAAGATAAGGTAAATTTAGTGGCATTGTT
>NC_090737.1:127276061-127278561 GCF_036898095.1 Palaemon carinicauda | reverse complement strand
TGGTGAACAAACGTTTTTAGGCTGGTACCCCATTGGCTTTCAAATAAAGTCCCTCCGCCCCTTGTCACATTTCAAACTACCTAACAGCTGTGCATTCGTTTATAAATCTACAGTCAAATTTATCATCTATAAACTGCATATGAATTTACTTTTCCTTAGTGTTTAAGACATGATTTATCATAGATATTTTGCAAAGACAAATAAAACAAAATAAAATATTTTATTTCTTGAATGCTCTTAATGCCACCCTGTGTTTAGATTAGAATATTCCTGAAACAAAAATTAAAGATGTTATTTTACACTTTCATAAAATCACTCAGCCATAACTTTTAAGGGAATAAAAAATCTGAGAAAAAATCATTGATTTATTAGAAAAAGTATAAAGATTTCTTATAAAAAGCTAAATTCTATTGGCAGTATTTCCCATATATTCGTGTATTATAGATTAGCATACAATAGTATCATAAAAACTTGGAATTAGTCAACTTCTTCGATTGTGGGACCACCATTTCCGCCTTGGTGACCTGCATTGGCCCTTGGGCCTCCCTGACCATGGACTTTGCCAGCCAAAGGTCTCCACACTCGCTCCAGTTCCTTCATCTGATATTCGTACTCGTCCTTCTCTGCCAGCTGATTTGCCTCCACCCACCGAAGGGTCTCTTCTGCCTTCTGCTCCACACTCTTCTTCTCTTCAGAAGACAGCTTGTCTGCCACTGAAGGCTCAGACACAGCAGACTTAACACTGTAGCACATTGACTCCAGACGATTCTTAGCTTCGATTCTTTCTCTCTGTTTTTCGTCCTCCTCTTTGTATTTCTCAGCCTCATTAACCATTTTGTCGATTTCTTCTTTACTGAGACGACCTTTGTCATTTGTGATGGTGATCTTATTTTCCTTTCCAGTGGACTTGTCTGCTGCAGAAACATTAAGGATTCCATTGGCATCGATGTCAAAAGTAACTTCAATTTGAGGGACTCCTCTGGGAGCAGGAGGTATTCCACTTAGCTCGAACTTACCCAAGAGATTATTGTCCTTAGTCATAGGACGTTCACCTTCATAAACCTGAATTAGGACACCAGGCTGGTTATCTGCATAGGTTGTGAAGATCTGCTGCTGCTTGGTAGGGATTGTAGTGTTCCTCTTAATAAGAGCAGTCATGACACCTCCAGCAGTTTCAATGCCTAAGGAAAGAGGAGCAACATCCAGTAGCAAGACGTCTTTAACACCTTCGGATTGGTCACCTCTTAAGATTGCTCCTTGAACAGCAGCTCCATAAGCTACAGCTTCATCAGGATTGATGGACTTATTCAGTTCCTTTCCATTGAAGAAGTCCTGGAGTAGCTTTTGGATCTTAGGAATACGAGTAGATCCTCCCACTAAAACAATTTCTGCAATGCTTCCCTTATCTAACTTTGCATCCCTCAGAGATTTTTCTACTGGATCTAGCGTACCTCTGAAGAGATCAGAACAAAGTTCATCAAATCGAGCTCTGGTAATAGAAGTGTAGAAATCGATACCTTCATAGAGGGAGTCGATTTCGATACTAGCTTGGGTAGAAGAGGAAAGAGTTCTCTTGGCTCTCTCACATGCTGTCCTAAGACGTCTTACAGATCGTTTGTTAGCAGTCAGGTCCTTCTTGTATTTTCGCTGGAACTCCTGAACGAAATGGTTCACCATCCTGTTATCAAAGTCTTCTCCACCAAGGTGTGTATCACCAGCAGTAGCTTTGACTTCAAAGACGCCTTCATCGATGCTCAAGATGGATACGTCAAAAGTACCACCACCCAGGTCGAAGATAAGAACATTCTTCTCTCCTGTCAACCCTACTTTCTTATCAAGTCCATAAGCAATGGCTGCAGCCGTTGGTTCATTGATAATTCTCATGACATTGAGTCCAGCAATGACTCCAGCATCCTTAGTGGCCTGTCTCTGAGAGTCATTAAAGTATGCAGGAACTGTGATGACAGCATCCTTCACTGTCTTTCCCAGATAAGCTTCTGCAATTTCTTTCATCTTAGTCAGTACCATAGAAGAGATTTCCTCTGGGTTAAAAGTCTTTGTTTCTCCTCTGAATTCCACCTTAAGCTTTGGCTTACCTCCATCACTAACAACTGTAAAAGGCCAATGTTTCATGTCACTCTGGATAGTTGGGTCATCGAATTTCCTTCCAATGAGGCGTTTAGCATCGAACACTGTGTTGCTGGGGTTCATGGCCACCTGAAAGGGATCAGAGCATTCAATAATTAGCAGGTGGTTTCATAGTATTATTTTTTTTTTTAATTTTTATTGATTTGTTTTAGCAGAAGATTTTTATTTTTGTTATGGAAGAGCTTTGTAGACTTCTATGTTATAAGACGAAGCAAACTTGTGACACAACTTTTATTTACCTGATTCTTTGCAGCATCTCCAATGAGTCTCTCAGTGTCCGTGAAGGCCACATATGAAGGGGTCGTCCTGTTTCCTTGGTCGTTGGCGATGATCTCCACCTTTCCATGCTGGA
>NC_090737.1:127263561-127271061 GCF_036898095.1 Palaemon carinicauda | reverse complement strand
TAATGATGGATGTAACAAAGCGTCTTTGACTATCTAAATTTTGAGAGGTGAGCGTAACAATTATATATGTATGTGTGTATGTATATATATATATATATATATATATATATATATATATATATATATATATATATATATATATATATATATAATATAAATATATATATATATATATATATATATATATATATATATATATATATATATATATATATATATATATATATATACAGTACAGTATATATATATATATATATATATATATATATATATATATATATATATATATATATACAGTACAGTATATATATATATATATATATATATATATATATATATATATATATATATATATATATATATATATATATGTATATAAGCATATACTATACACACACACACACATATATATATATATATATATATATATATATATATATATATATATATATATATATGTGTGTGTGTGTGTGTGTGTGTGTGTGCGCGCGCGCAAAGTACAAAACAAATATATGGAGTCATAAAAAAAAAAAAAAAAAAAAAAAAAAAAAAAAAAAAAAAAAAGTTCATCATACACGTGAAAATCTCACGCGCCGACCGAAATAACACTCACGAGTATTTATATCCAACACACTCATTGACACTTGCCCGATGAGGTTACGTTCTAGTGGGCGGGAGCCGCGAGGTGGGCCCGTGGGAGTGGCGAGGCACCGTCACTCTCCAGAGGCTTCGAGATCAACGCTGCCAGCGTATAAAATGCCTGGTACGGGCGCCAGACGGTCAGTGTAGTTCAGACAGTGAACGCGATCGAAGCATACGTGAGATAGAGTAGCTTATACTCCTCTATACGAAGTTTCCACGACTTTCTCAAGAGTTTGATACAACAGTTATTTCAGGTAAGGTGAATAAGAGCAAGTTATTATTATTATTATTATTACTAGCCAGGCTACAACCCTAGTTGGAAAAGCAAGATGCTATAAGCCTAAGGGCTCCAACAGGGAAAAATAGCCCAGTGAATAAACGAAATAAATAAATTATGAGAATAAAATAACCATATATCATTCTAAAAACAGTAACAGAGGTATTCGAATTGACTGCAGTAGCTGTAAGGTAGTCTGTAAAGGCAGAATTTAATGCAAAATTTTTAAAGCAATGTTTATAGACACAAATTCGAGTGACAGTGCTACTAATTTCCAAAATTTTCATTTTTCATTCCATAAAATATAAATCTTATCTTTAACCTTTCTTGTATAATAAATACCATTCATTCGTTATTTTTATGCAGCTTAATTTCAAATACTCACACACAGTACTATAAAATGCAGTTTACTGAGTCCCCTTAGGGTATATTTTTGTGATTTAATCGAAATGGGCATATGATTACTTTCCAAGCTTTCCTTAGAATTAATCTTAAAAGATGTAATAGACAAAAGAATTATTGATTAAGTTCTATGCATTACAATACAGATAGACACTAAAAGCATACAAGCCCCACTTTATATTAAATTCCATAATGTTCATATCATATCCTTTCACCAGGATGTCAGCTCCAGCGATTGGCATTGACTTGGGAACCACCTACTCCTGCGTGGGTGTTTTCCAGCATGGAAAGGTGGAGATCATCGCCAACGACCAAGGAAACAGGACGACCCCTTCATATGTGGCCTTCACGGACACTGAGAGACTCATTGGAGATGCTGCAAAGAATCAGGTATGTATAGATAACAAAACCACAACTTACTCTAACTTTGCAATTTATAAATGTCCATTTTTTCAATAGAAAAAAGATCATATAATCTTCAGTATAATGCTAGAACCACAGAACTAAGATTCTCTTGCAGAATTTCTTTTATAAAGGAGTTTGAAAGTCCAAGGAATGGATGCATTGTTCAGCTGCTACATAAGTTCAAAAAAGTTAAGTGTGCAATTTTGCATATTCCAGGTGGCTATGAACCCAAACAACACTGTCTTTGATGCTAAGCGACTCATAGGGAGGAAATTTGAGGACCCAACAGTCCAGAGTGACATGAAACATTGGCCTTTCACTGTTGTCAATGACGGTGGAAAACCAAAGCTTCGAGTTGAATTCAAAGGTGAAACAAAGACTTTCAACCCAGAGGAAATCTCTTCTATGGTATTGACCAAGATGAAAGAAACTGCAGAAGCCTATCTAGGTAAGACAGTAAAGGACGCCGTCATCACAGTTCCCGCATACTTTAATGACTCTCAGAGACAGGCTACTAAGGATGCTGGGGCCATTGCTGGAATCAATGTTCTTAGAATCATCAATGAGCCAACAGCTGCAGCCATTGCTTATGGACTTGATAAGAAAGGAGGAATGAGGGGAGAGAAGAATGTTCTTATCTTTGACCTGGGTGGTGGTACTTTTGATGTATCCATCTTGAGCATCGATGAAGGCGTATTTGAAGTCAAAGCTACAGCTGGTGATACACACCTTGGTGGAGAAGACTTTGATAACAGGATGGTGAATCATTTCATTCAGGAGTTCCAGCGTAAGTATAAGAAGGACCTGACCACTAACAAACGAGCTGTAAGACGTCTTAGGACAGCATGCGAGAGAGCCAAGAGAACTCTATCTTCATCTACTCAGGCCAGTATTGAAATTGACTCCCTGAATGAGGGTATCGACTTCTACACTTCAATTACAAGGGCTCGTTTTGAGGAATTGTGCTCTGATCTTTTCAGAGGTACGCTAGAACCTGTAGAAAAATCTCTGAGGGATGCAAAGTTAGATAAGGGAAGCATTGCAGAAATTGTATTAGTGGGAGGATCTACTCGTATTCCTAAGATCCAAAAACTACTCCAGGACTTCTTCAACGGAAAGGAACTGAATAAGTCCATCAATCCTGATGAAGCAGTAGCTTATGGAGCTGCTGTTCAAGGAGCAATCTTAAGAGGTGATCAATCAGAAGGTGTTAAAGACGTCTTGCTTCTGGATGTTGCTCCTCTTTCTTTAGGCATTGAAACTGCTGGAGGTGTCATGACTGCTCTTATTAAGAGGAACACTACAATCCCTACCAAGCAGCAGCAGATCTTCACTACCTATGCAGATAACCAGCCAGGTGTCCTAATTCAGGTTTATGAAGGTGAAAGGGCAATGACCAAGGATAATAATCTCCTTGGCAAGTTTGAACTAAGTGGGATACCTCCTGCTCCTAGAGGAGTGCCACAAATTGAAGTCACCTTCGACGTCGATGCCAATGGCATTCTCAATGTGTCTGCCGTCGACAAATCTACAGGAAAGGAAAACAAGATTACCATTACAAATGACAAGGGACGTCTGAGCAAGGATGAAATCGACAGAATGATCAATGATGCCGAAAAGTACCAGGAAGACGACAATAAGCAGAGAGAGCGAATCGAAGCCAAGAACCGTCTCGAGTCGCTCTGCTTCAGTGTCAAGTCTGCTGTTTCTGAGCCTTCGGTGGCAGACAAACTGTCTGCAGATGAGAAGAGATCTGTTGAACAGAAAGCAGAGGAGTCCTTGAAGTGGTTGGATGCCAATCAGCTGGCAGAGAAGGAGGAGTATGAACACCAGATCAAGGAACTGGAGCAAGTTTGGCGTCCCCTAGCCAGCAAAGTTCATGGCCAGGGAGGAAGCGCAGGTCAGCCGAACTCGGGAAGGGGACCAACTGTTGAGGAAGTAGATTAAATTAGTAACTCGTTTAACATAGTTCACAAAGTTTGTTTATCTTTTTCTCTTGGCGAATTCTATGATCTCTACGCATTTATTTATGAAACTTTAAGCTTTATTTTTCTGACTTAATTACTTAGAGGTGTTGTTCAGTACTGACCAAAGCCATTCTAACATCTAGTTTTATGCTATATTATTTTTCTATAAAATAAAGTCTTAAAATTGATGCTGAATATTCTTAAACCTCTATTTTTATTAATATTGAAAGTCTTGACAAAGTTCTTTTCTTGAAAGTAGTACCACAAGCACACGAAAGATATTGAATATTGAATATTTAGGAATACAGTTTGATATTGTCACTACATCAGTACTTATATATATAAAAAGAGACGGATATTTTCAGATAAATGCAAAATGTATAACAGAAATGCACGATTACAAGTAGTAAGGATAACACATTGAAGATCTTAGATATTAATAAACTCTCTTAAATTTGGAAATAATAAACTGAAAACTTGAACAAAATCTCATCTCTCTTTCTTCTGACAATACACATACACATACAAAACACACACACACACATTATATACATATATATATATATATATATATATATATATATATATATATATATATATATATATATATATATATATATATATATATATATATATATAGCTTTTTTCCTGAAGTTGACTAGAAAACGGTTGAATTTGTTGGCTTTCAGAAGGCTAAAATTACTGCCAGATCTTTACTCAGACTACATCTATAACGTTTAAAACACTTCCTGAAGACTATAATTAAGGCCAGATTTTTGCTCAGACAGCATCTATATTGTTGTGGTATATATCCTATTCATTAAGATTTCTATAAAAAAAATCCAGGATAAGAAAACTTCCTTATATTTGAATCCCATTAGTTAACATAACTTATTATAGACGGAAGAAGATCTCACAAAAGGTCAGTTAATGTTAAATACAATGTATAAAGCTTCCCAGTACCGTAATATAGGCCAAACGCACAGAAGAGAAGAATTTAAAATAAACAAAATAATCTTTTAATATTATTTACATAAAGAACCTATTCCAGATGAAGTCGGTTGTGGAAAATTTCTATAAAAAAATTATAAGAAAAGTTAATCCTTTCTTTCGTAAAGCAAACTGAATTGAGATAACCATAACCATTATTTGGCTTTGCAGTGGCGATGGTCAGGGAAAATTTCATTATTTTATGTGACCTACCGTAACCTGGTATCATTTAATCTTACCCAGTAACCCCAAAGCTTACCTATTCAAAGTTCTTCTGTTCCTATGTCTATGTCCACTTGTGTTTCAGACACAAGTTCCAATTGTGTACCTGTAATACTTGACTTCACTTTAAGGGCTGTTTATCTGGTCCTATCACACAGTGGAACACTACACACTACAGGCCCTGCAAGATCTGTTTGCCGTATACATTATTAGGTATTTAGAGTATCACACAGAGTATTACCTGTTCATTGTCAAATCCACATAATCGAAGAACTTACAAAACAAGAAAGTATTCAGTTGCTTCTTGAAAGCCTTAAAGCAGGGTTTACACGGTCGAACCCGGTTGTCGAACCTGCTCGTCAAACGGTTCGAAAAGGTGGAATGAGACACAAATGCATGAGGTTTGTGGATAATGAAGCCTCGCCCACAAAAGTCAAGCGAGAACAGACTTTCTTCCAACCGTTCGACGAACGTGTTCGACAACCAAATACTCCGTTCACACGTTCGAACATCACTTAAAATGCTTGTCTGTCGAACTGCGTTCGCCGAACCGTTTGTCCGTGTACCTGCCTTAATATCTTTCATTCTTTCGTCTCTGATTGCAAGCGTCTTATTTTCAAGGCGGAAAAGTATTGCCAGATAGTATTACTGACCGAGTGTCAGAATGATTTTTGCATTGCATATTTATGCTATTATAAACCTTAATGACGCCAATCAATGATAGCATTAATAAAAACCTGTTGGCTTCAAGTTTTCGTTCTGTCCTACTACTGCTTGCACCAAACCGCTAAGATTTATAGTAAGTTTCAGTAAAGCTATTCTTTTAACAGGAGTGCCAAAACTAAGTGCAACATTCAAATGTTGGCTTTCAGTGATCGTTCTGTCCTACTACCGCTTGCACCAGACTGCTAAAATTTGTAGAAAGTTTCAGTAAAGCTAATTTTTTAACAAGGGTGCCAAAACTAAGTGTAACATTCAAATGTTAGCTTTAAGTCCTCGCTCTGTCCTACTACCGCTTGCACCACACCGCTAATATTTGTAATAAGTTTCAGTAAAGCTATTTTTTAACAGGAGTGCCAAAACTAAGTGCATCATTCAAATATTATACAGTCTTCTGACCTGCATGAGTGAGTAATTGCAATATTGCTTCTGGCACATAGGCCTAAGTGTGAATTACTCTTCGCTATAATTCAAGATATTAAGGCTTTCAAGAGGAAACTGAAGACCTTCTTATTCTACGAGTGTTTTGACAGTGGTAATCAAACAGTAAGCGAACAATTGGCATTGTGAAATGTTAAATGCTCCTGAATGAACATCATAAAACAACCGTCCTGTAAAAAGTAGTGTTCCTCTGCTGTGCAGGACCAGATAAGCAGCTTTTAAAGTAAAGTAAGTAGAGTATGTTGTGAAAATTCTTCATAGTTGCATAACAACCTTATGTAATGTCAACCATTGTAATGAATTCAATGAAGTTGGAGACTTTATTAGTATTATTTTTTTTTCTCTCTTTGCATCTATAGTCTTAGGAGATGATGATGATGATGATGATGATAATTACTATTATTATTATTATTATTATTATTATTATTATTATTATTGTTTTATTGTTTGCTATTATTATTATTATTATTATTATTATTATAATTATTATTATTATTATTACTAGTAGTAGTAGTAGTAGTAGTAGTAGTAGTAGTAGTAGTAGTAGTAGTAGTAGTAGTAGTAGTAGTAGCATTTCAATATGAAGTTCCAGTGAAGCCTTTGATATCCAAAGCAAGTTTCCTCAAAATAAGTACAAGGAAAAAAGAACAAATGATAAGACAGAAAAAGAATACAGATGAAAAAATTATATATAGATAAACATTAACATATCAACAAGCATATTTGTGTTCACGTCTGGTCTAAAACCGGAAGGAAGTTCTTGTGTTATTGACTTTCAAGAGCTCGAAGGTGGTAGGTTGGCCTGGGTACCAACCACCCGTTGAGATACTACCGCTAGAGAGTTATGGGGTCCTTTGACTGGCCAGACAGTACTACATAGGACCCTTCTCTCTGGTTACGGTTCTTTCCCTTTGCCTACACAGACACCGAATGGGCTGGCCTATTCTTTACAGATTCTCCTCTGTCCTCATACACCTAACAATACTGAGATTGCCAAACAATTCTTCTTCACTCAAGGGGTTAACAGTAGCACTGTAATTGTTCAGTGGTTACTTTCCTCTTGGTAAGGGTAGAAGAGACTCTTCAGCTATGGTAAGCAGCCCTTCTAGGAGAAGGACACTCCAAAATCAAACAATTGTGCTCTAGTCTTGGGTAGTGCCATAACCTCTGTACCATGGTCTTCCACTGTCTTGGGTTAGAGTTCTCTTTCTTGAGGGTACACTCAGGCACACTTCTGTCTAGTTTCTCTTCCTCTTGTTTTGTTAAAGTTTTTATAGTTTTTATAGGAAATATTTATTTCAATGTTACTATACTTAAAATATTTAATTTTTCTTTATTTCATTTCCTCACTGGGCTATTTTCCCTGTTAGGGCCCCTGGGCTTATAGCATCCTGCTTTTCCCACTAGGGTTGTAGCTTAGCATTTAATAATAAT
>NC_090737.1:127156061-127256061 GCF_036898095.1 Palaemon carinicauda | reverse complement strand
ATTGGTTCCTTGACTGGCCAGACAGTACTACATTGAATCCTTCTTTCTGGTTACAGCTTATTTTTCCTTTGCCTGCACATACACCGAGTAATATGGCCTATTCTTTTCATTCACCAGTCATCATACACGTGACAACACTGAGATTACCACACAAGTCTTCTTCATTTAAGGGGTTAACTACTGCACTATAATGTTCAGTGGCTTTTTTCCCTCTTGGTAAGGGTAGAAGAGACTTTTTAGCTATGGTAAGCAGCTCTTCTAGGAGAAGAACACTCCAAAATCAAATCATTGTTCTCTAGTCTTGGGTAGTGCCATAGCCTCTGTACCATATTATTCCACGTCTTGGAGAAGAGTTCTCCTCCTTAGAGGTACACTATTCTATGTTACTTTCCTTCCTCTTGTTTTTTGGAAGTTCTTATAGTTTATATATGAAAGATTTATATCAATATTGTCACTGTTCTTAAAATGTATCATTTTACTTGCTCATCATTTCTTTTATAGTTCATTTCCCTGTTTCCCTTCCTCACTGGACTATTTTCCCTATTGGAGCCCTGGGAATTATAGCATCCTGTTTTTCCTACAGGGGTTGTAGTTTAGCTTAGAATAATAACAAGATATTTGTAAATATTTTATATATTACGGAGTAAATTCTTAGGTGTTTTTTTTTTTTTTTTTGTCCCTTCTTGTGAATTAATATAATGATAGTTTTTCCAAGCTGTAGGTATAGAACATTCTGGCAAATATTTTGTGTAAATTTTAAGGAATTCAATTACTATGAAATCCCCTCCATCTACTATTAAATAAACTTTCTGTTTGTAATTTTGAGTCACAATGATCTCTTGACCTCTCGATATCAATATATTTAAGAATGCTTACGGAAATAAACTGAAATAAAGAGAAATGAATAAATCCCAATTTCCTTGATATATAAACCAGTCTAACAAATAATAGATGCTTAAGTTTAACATTCCTCTAATGCAATCAGCTTGGCAAAGTTTGACAAATAACTTTAATTCGTCGGAAATTTCTTCACTTTTTATTTGTTCCTTTTCTTCCTTAGCTTTTCGTGCTTTTGATTATGTACTTAGTTCCATGTTCCTCATCGCTCAATCTACAATGGTAATTGTGGCCGCACTACTAGATATGCAAGTACATAGGAATGAGATGTGTTTCCAAGAGGGGGTTCTTAAGTTGAAAAGGTCTTTAGTCCAATATGATTAACTTTAGACATCCAGTTCATAACTCAGCCCTGCATTATTTTCAGTCACCTTATCTTTCTAACATTAGCGAGTTACCTTACACACGTCAAGAATTTTGACAACCTAATAAAATCTTCTTTGGCATGATCAAATGTTCACATAGAAACTACTTTATAGAGCCTGGTCTAATATTTGACTTTCATTCAGACAATACTTTTTGTAAATTGCTTATTTTACAAGAAAAAATTAGTAATGTACATAGGAGAAAAATGACAAAAGTGTTTGAAAGTTTAACTAACTCTCATTTGCAGTGTTGAACCTTTTGGAAAAGATCAAATACTGGATAATAAAATCTTGCATTTTCAACACTTCTTTAACACCCCAAGTTTTTAATAAAAAATAAAAAAAAAGTATTTAAGGTTGAAATTCAACTGAAAATGTTACCAATCATAAGGGTATAATTATTCGTGCAACATTTCTTCTCTGTTAACTCTGGGAAGCATTCAACAGAATTAAATCTACAGTAAATTCCTGACTTCTGACCTTAGGCTATAATTAATGGATAAAAAACATATGTAAGCTTCTATTACTTTCAAAACAGTATAAACTACAGTACCATACATTGTACAACTGAGTAGCGGCTATGGGCCTTCGAATAGTCGTAAGACAAGTACCATAGATAATAAACTTGAATTAACATATTGGTTTAGGGGAAAATAAAGATCTCCAATGAATTTTCTAATATATTCAGAAATAAAAATATAGTAGAAGTCAAACACCATTGCAAATGCAGTCAAATTATCTGTATTCAGAATAATGATTTGTAATCTTAATCAAAGATAGCACAGTAGTACAAAATTCAAAACTGGCATTCAATAACAGGTATCAAGTTTAAAAGAATGTTTCTTAAGAATCTAAGAAGGCAAATCTCCATAAAACAGTAATAATTTCAATCAATAACAAGTATCAAGTTTAAAAGAATGTTTCTTAAGAATCTAAGAAGGCAAAGCTCCATAAAACAGTACTAATTTCAATCAATAACATGTATCAAGTTTAAAAGAATGTTTCTCAAGAATCTAAGAAGGCAAAGCTCCATAAAACAGTCATAATTTCAATTAAATCTTATAACTACAACCATCACAGAATAAAGATCTAGACATCATGAGATTAGAAGTGTTGTAATTAACAACCTAAGTAAAACAGATCATTACAGTACACTTCCAGCAAAACGGGTTAACATTGAGCATACTACCTGCCGAGGGCTATCAAACACACGCTGGTCTTTACATGAGCTATTGATAAAGATTTCACTGGAAAGGTAAATATTATCAAGTAAAATGTACATCACAGCATTCCATTGTGACAATTAGTGTACTATACTGTACTGTATACATTAAACACTATCCCAATCTTTAAAAACCAAATCTTATTTTGTTCCAGAAAAAATATTTACATTTCACTATTTACAATAAATATGACGGGAAAACTTTTCGTTCTACTAAACTGTACCATTTGCCTTATCCTACTGTAAATTTCTTAAGATATTTATACAAAAGAGCAAAAAATATTCCACAAACACCCAGCTTAAGCATCTTAATTGCTACGACTGCCCCTGCACCCTGTACTGAATGAACAATCTTGTTGTTAAGGATGAAGACCATCTTGCTCTCTTCCAGAAGTCTCTGACGAGAATCCTCATCCATTTCTTCGGCAATTTTATTCATGGCTTCCGCAATCTTCTTCTTCATGGATGCTACAGTTCCCTCCGTTACCTCAGTGACTGCCATGCCTTCAGTGCGTTCCTTTGAAGAAAGCATAGTACTGTGTAGTGATTTGAATACATTGTAAAGAACAGTACCTCCTCTTAAAAATTTGAAGGACACTCCATAATCAAGAATAAATGGAGGTAGCATGTGTTTTTAATTCATCTTGCTTTAAAAGTATTATAAAAGTTACACTTAATAGAGCTCTAAATATTCATAGCAATTATGTTATTTTTATTAGTAAAATAAATTTTTGAATATACTTACCCGATAATCATATAGCTGTCAACTCCGTTGCCCGACAGAATTCTATGGAGGGATACGCCAGCTATCACAATACTAGAAGGGGGTGTACTTACAGCGCCACCTGTGGCCAGGTACTATAGTACTTCTTGTTGACACCTCTTCAATTTTTCCTCGGTCCACTGGTTCTCTATGGGGAGGAAGGGAGGGTCAATTAAATCATGATTATCGGGTAAGTATATTCAAAAATTTATTTTACTAATAAAAATAACATTTTTCAATATTAAACTTACCCGATAATCATGTAGCTGATTCACACCCAGGGAGGTGGGTGAAAACCAGTGTACAAGATTAAAGGATAGCTAAGTATCCCATATTTCATATAACAGTTATCTCAAATAACAATGAAATAATAAGTACCTGGTAAGGAAGTCGAATTGAACCGTTACTCTGCCTCTTTTTTAAGTTCGTCTTCCTTACTGAGCGCAGCGTTCCTCTTGGAGGCTGAATCAACCCAAAGGTGCTAAAGTATATAGGGTTGCAACCCCTACTAAAGGACCTCTACAAAACCTCTAACCCAGGCGCTTCTCAAGAATGAATAGACCACCCGCCAAATCAAAAGGATGCGGAAGGCTTCTTAGCCTACCGTAACAACCATAAAAACAACAATAAAAGCATTCAAGAGAAAGGTTAAAAAAGGTTATGGGATTAAGGGAATGTAGTGGCTGAGCCCTCACCTACTACTGCACTCGCTGCTACGAATGGTCCCAGGGTGTAGCAGTTCTCGTAAAGAGACTGGACATCTTTAAGATAAAATGATGCAAACACTGACTTGCTCCTCCAATAGGTTGCATCCATTATGCTCTGCAGAGAACGGTTTTTATTAAAGGCCATCGAAGTAGCTACGGCTCTTACTTCGTGGGTCCTTACCTTCAGCAATGCAAGGTCTTCCTCCTTTAAGTGAGAATGGGCTTCTCTAATCAGAAGCCTTATATAATACGAAACCCCGTTCTTGGACATGGGCCTCGAAGGTTTCTTGATGGCACACCATAAGGCTTCTGACTGTCCTCGAATAGGTTTAGACCTCTTAAGATAATACTTGAGAGCTCTGACAGGGCAAAGAACTCTCTCTAGTTCGTTACCCACCATGTTGGAGAGGCTAGGTATTTCAAACGATCTAGGCCAAGGACGTGAAGGAAGTTCGTTCTTTGCTAGGAATCCGAGCTGAAAAGAACATGTTGCAGATTCGGTCGTGAAACCAATGTTCTTGCTGAAGGCATGAACCTCACTGACTCTCTTAGCTGTTGCAAGGCAGACGAGAAAAAGAGTCTTGAGGGTAAGGTCCTTGAAGGAAGCTGACTGGAGAGGTTCGAACCTAGGTGACATAAGGAACCTTAAGACTACGTCTAGGTTCCAGCCTGGAGTGGATAGACGACGCTCTTTAGACGTCTCAAAAGACTTAAGGATGTCTTGAAGGTCCTTGTTGGAAGAAAGGTCCAAACCTCTGTGGCGGAGAACTGAAGCCAACATACTCCTATACCCTTTAATCGTAGGGGCTGAAAGGGATCTCTCATTCCTAAGATGTAGAAGGAAGTCAGCTATTTGGGTCACAGAGGTATTGGTAGAGGATATTGAATTGGCTCTACACCAGCTCCGGAAGACTTCCCACTTAGATTGGTAGACTCTACGAGTGGAAACCCTTCTTGCTCTGGCAATCGCACTGGCTGCCTCCTTCGAAAAGCCTCTAGCTCTAGCGAATCTTTCGACAGTCTGAAGGCAGTCAGCCGAAGAGCGTGGAGGTTTGGGTGCAACCTGTCTACGTGAGGTTGACGTAGAAGGTCCACTCTTAGAGGTAGAGTCCTGGGGATGTCGACTAGCCATTGAAGTACCTCTGTGAACCATTCTCTTGCAGGCCAAAGGGGAGCAACCAGCGTCAGCCGTGTCCCTTCGTGCGAGATGAATTTCTGCAGAACTTTGTTTATTATCTTGAACGGTGGGAATGCGTAAAGGTCGAGATGGGACCAGTTCAGTAGAAAAGCATCCACATGAACTGCTGCAGGGTCTGGAACAGGGGAACAGTACAGCGGAAGTCTCTTGGTTATGGAGGTGGCAAACAGATCTATGGTAGGTTGACCCCACAAGGTCCAAAGTCTGTTGCACACACTCTTGTGGAGGGTCCATTCCGTGGGAATGACCTGATTCCTTCTGCTTAGGCGATCTGCTGAGACGTTCATATTGCCCTGAATGAACCTCGTGACCAGAGTGAGGTTTAGACCTCTTGACCAAATGAGGAGGTCCCTTGCGATCTCGAATAGGCTCCTCGAATGGGTCCCTCCTTGCTTGGAGATGTAAGCCAAGGCTGTGGTGTTGTCTGAGTTCACCTCCACCACTTTGCCTAGCAGGAGGGACTTGAAGTTCAGCAGGGCTAAATGAACTGCTAGTAGCTCCTTGCAGTTGATGTGGAGCATTCCCTGTTCCTCGTTCCACGTTCCCGAGCATTCCCGTCCGTTCAAGGTCGCACCCCAGCCCGAGTCCGATGCATCTGAGAAGAGATGAAGATTGGGGGTCTGAATAGCCAACGATAGGCCCTCCCTGAGAAGGAGATTGTTCTTCCACCACAAGAGAGTGGTCTTCATCTCTTGGGTGATTGGGATAGAGACTGCTTCGAGAGTCGAACCCTTGTCCCAATGAGCTGCAAGATGGAATTGAAGAGGGCGGAGGTGGAGTCTCCCTAGTTCGACGAACAGGGCCAGTGATGAAAGGGTCCCTGTGAGACTCATCCACTGTCTCACCGAGCAACTGCTCCTCTTCAGCATGCTCATGATGCACTCTAGGGCTTGGCTTATCCTGGGGGCCGATGGAAAAGCCCGAAAAACCTGACTCCGAATCTCCATTCCCAGGTACACAATGGATTGGGAGGGAATGAGCTGAGACTTTTCTATGTTGACTAACAGACCCAGTTCTCTGATTAAGTCCAAAGTCCAGTTGAGACTCTCCAGACAGCGACGACTCGTGGAGGCTCTCAACAGCCAGTCGTCTAAGTAGAGGGAGGCTCTGATGTCCGAAAGGTGGAGGAATTTTGCTATATTCCTCATCAGATGAGTGAACACCATAGGAGCTGTGCTTAGGCCAAAACACAGGGCTTGGAATTGCTAGACAACCTTTCCAAAAACGAATCTCAGGAAAGGTTGGGAGTCTGGATGAATAGGAACGTGAACGTAGGCATCTTTCAAGTCCAACGAGACCATCCAGTCCTCCTGCCTGACCGCTGCTAGGACCGACTTCGTCGTCTCCATCGTGAACGTCTGCTTGGTGACATACGCGTTGAGCGCGCTGACGTCCAGCACCGGTCTCCAACCTCCTGTCTTCTTGGCCACTAGAAAGAGACGGTTGTAGAAGCCCGGGGATTGATGGTCCCGGACTATAACCACTGCCTTCTTCTGCACAAGTAGCGACACCTCCTGGTGCAATGCTAGCCTCTTGTCCTCTTCTTTGTAGTTGGGAGAGAGGTTGATGGGAGATGTGGTCAGAGGTGGTTTGAGGCAGAATGGAATCCTGTAACCCTCCCTCAGCCAACTGACAGACTGGGCGTCTGCACCTCTCTTTTCCCAGGCTTGCCAGAAGATCTTGAGTCTGGCTCCTACTGCTGTCTGGAGATGCGGAGAGTCAGTTTTTTCCTTTAGAGGTCTTGGAGCCTTTTCTAGACTTGCTCCTGGAAGAGTCTGGACGGGAGCTTCCTCGGCTTGGGGCTCTACCACGAAAGGGCGGTATGAACCTCGTAGCAGGGGTATCAGCCACTGGGGAGCGATAAGTCCTGGGGACTGAGGTAGCAACCTTAGACTTACGAGCCGATGAGGCTACAAGATCGTGTGTGTCCTTTTGTATCAGGGCAGCAGACAAGTCCTTAACCAGCTCTTCGGGGAAGAGGAACTTCGAGAGCGGAGCAAAAAGGAGTTGTGACCTTTGACAAGGTGTAATGCTGGAGGAAAGGAAGGTACACAGCTGTTCCCTTTTCTTCAGAACCCCTGATACAAACATCGACGCAAGCTCACCAGAGCCATCCCTAATGGCCTTATCCATGCAGGACATTAATAGCATGGCAGAATCCTTGTCCGCAGGTGAGGTCTTCTTGCTGAGGGCCCCCAGGCACCAGTCTAGAAAGTTGAACATCTCAAATGCTCTAAATACTCCCTTCAGGAAGTGATCAAGGTCTAAGAAGGTCCAGCAAACCTTAGAGCTCCTCATTGCAGTTCTCCGAGGCGAGTCTACCAGACTTGAGAAGTCAGCCTGGGCAGAGGCAGGTACTCCCAAGCCTGGTGCTTCTCCTGTGGCATACCAAACGCTCGCTTTCGAAGTGAGCTTAGTCGGAGGAAACATGAAAGAAGTTTTGCCAAGGTGTTGCTTAGTCTGCATCCACTCCCCTAAGATCCTTAACGCTCTCTTAGAGGACCTTGCTAGGACTAGCTTAGTATAGGTGGACTTAGCTTGCTGTATGCCCAGCGAAAACTCAGATGGTGGAGAGCGGGGAATAGCAGAGACAAAGTGGTCTGGGTAAACCTCCCTAAGCAGAGCCAAGACCTTACGAAAGTCAATAGACTGTGGAGAAGGCTTGGATTCATCCACGTCTGACGAGGGATCCAGGTGTGCCGCCTCATCATCAGAAGCCTCATCACCAGAGTGAAGCGAAGAGATCGGACAAGAATGCTGAACAGCAGAGTCAGAACGAGTAGGAACAATATTAGTGGTTTCCTCTTCAAGTATCTGTTGAGGGAAAACCTGAGGCTCAGACTGCAAAGGCTGAACAAAAGACGAAGCAGAAGGAAGGCGCATGGGTGGAGGAGGCTGACTCCTGGCATGAGTGGTTGAACCCAAGGATAGCGCTTGCTGAGCGGTTGGCGGAAGCGGAGTAGCAAGTTCCTGTTCCTGCGGTGTGAGCGGAGCGCGATGAGGTAGAGGCTGCGCAGAACAAGGTAAATGTCTCGCAAGCTGAGGCTCCTGAGGCGCAAGGCTAAGGTGTTGTGGTGCTTGCCTTGTGGAGGGTTGAGCTCGCTGCAGCGAGAGCTGAGGAGACTGACTCATGGACGGGAGAGGTTGTTGTACCTCAACCGAGCGTTGCATCACTGGTGGAGCAGCAAGTGGAGGCGGAGGAAGAGAGGTATAATCCTCCTGATCCCATTGTAAAGGTTGCCTTAAGGAAGGCGGAGGCTGAACACCACTGGGAACAGCAAACTCAGAACGTGGCTCAACATCGTACGCCTGGCAGGTGGTACTGCGATCAGGCGGAGCGAGCGCAGGCGGAGCGAGCGCAGGCGGAGGGAGTGCAGGCGGAGGCGGAGGCGCAACACTCTCAGCCCGACACTCACGCATCAAGTCCGAAAGCTGTGCTTGCATGGACTGTAGTAGAGTCCACTTGGGGTCGGCAGAAACTACAGTAGGCTGAGGTAAAGCCTTAACAGTCGAGCTCTGTTGTGGCAGAACCTTACTCCTCTTGGGCGGAGTGCAGTCGACTGATGACTGCGGCGAGTCAGAGCTGAGCCAATGACTGCAGCCTGGCTGAGCACTCGCGGACTGGACTCTGCGTTTGAGTGGTCTAGAGACCTGAGTCCAACGTTTCTTCCCTGACAATTGATCAGCGGACGAGAAGAAGACGGGCTCAATCGTCTGCAGGTGGGAGTGACGGTCTTTGGAAGACACGCCCGCAACCACCGAGGATACTTCAGAGCGCCGATCAAGGCCTGCCGAACCCTTTTGCCCTTCGACATTGCTTCTCCCCTGGGCTTGGGAGCTTGCAAGAGGTCCCGGACTGGGAGGACGACAGGCACGCATAGAAGTATCCTCACGCACCACACTGACACTGACACTAGCACTTGGCACTGCACTGACACTAGCACTCGTCACAGCACTGGCACTAATCCCACCCACTGCACTCTTGACCTTCAGTTCCTTGACCTCGGCCATAAGAGACTTGTGATCACTTACCACTGACTCTACTTTATCGCCTAAGGCCTGAATAGCACGCAAAACAACAGACATATCAGGCTGAGGGCAAATAGTAGGTTCGGGGGTAGCCACTACAGGGGTAGGAAAAGGTAGGGGATCATGAGGTGAGGAAAAAAGTGAAGAGTGAGAAGAACTCCTCCTAACTCTACCTCTCTCTAACTTAGTAGAATATTTCAAAAGACGGACAAATTCAAGTTCCGAAAGTCCGGCGCATTCCTCACATCGATTTTCTAACTGACAGGGCCTGTCCCTACAGTCAGAACAAGCGGTGTGAGGATCTACCGAGGCCTTCGGAATACGCCTATTACAAGACCTACATCGTCTATGGGTGGGGGCTTGCGAAATGTCAGACATCTTGAATCCAAAGAGTTAGCCAAGGGGGGTTCCAAAATCAAGCAAAAGATCGATAACCGTTAATCAGGACTATATAAAAGCTATCTAAGCTAATATAAGAAGGTTTCCAGTAAAGCGACAGCCGAAATCTGAGAGAATACTTCACCAATTAGCCGTGAAAAAACTCGAAGATCATAAGCGTATCCCAGAACGTCTTGCCAGAAGCACGACAGAGGAAAAATTGAAGAGGTGTCAACAAGAAGTACTATAGTACCTGGCCACAGGTGGCGCTGTAAGTACACCCCCTTCTAGTATTGTGATAGCTGGCGTATCCCTCCATAGAATTCTGTCGGGCAACGGAGTTGACAGCTACATGATTATCGGGTAAGTTTAATATTGAAAAATTATTATTATTATTACTTGCTAAGCTACAACCCTAGTTGAAAAGGCAGGATGCTATAAGCCCAGGGGCTCCAACAGGGAAAATAACCCAGTGAGGAGAGGAAACAAGGGAAAAATTAAATATTTTAAGAACAGTAACAACATTAAAATAAATATTTCCTATAAAAACTATATTTACTTGGTAAATATTGTTCAAGATATTCATGTATAGAAATTAAACAAAAACAATAAAAAATCAGGTACTGAACTATAATGCACTCTCTGTAATGAATTCAAGAGCATTAACTTGCAATTTCTTTACTTACTAAATTACAGTTAATGAGCCCTACTGCTACAAATATAAACAAACCAAAGTACAAATAATTTATGATTTCAATAACCTTTAAGATTTTAGGAATCTCTCTATTCAATTTCTGCATCACTCCTATACCATCCCAGTAACTCATTAACGTTAATATTCTTTGATACAACTGCAAAATGAAAGCACAGCAGTTCTCAGTACTGTATATCTACTGTACATTTACAAGAAGGATAACTTTAAATATTCATATTCCATATTGGTCTTCATAATTCTATTAATTGTATTTTATGTATCAATTATAGAAAAATATTGTCAAGAACAGAAATAAAAAGCTATTATTCCAATATTTCGGCTGATAGTAAACCAGTGGCCGGCAGAATAATAAAGTGCTACTCAGTTCAGCCACAGATCAATCACTTTTTAACAGTCTTCCATGTAAAAGACATCATCAGAATTGAGCATTGCAGGCCGTACTTCAATGCAGCTGACTTATATAACAAAATAAGAAAAAAAAAAAAGTATAATACACCACTTACCTTTCGAGAAAAAGTCAGCTTTTCCAACAAGGTTTTCTTTCGACGCAATATTTGTCCTCCGGAGAGAAGTCCCATGTACAAATGATATATGTAAGCTGTGAGATAGTAAGGATTTTCCTTTTCAATCTCCTCCAAATGTTGCAAGTATTCACACACACTTTCTCTAGGTGTATAGTTTTTCTTCCAGTCACTACCCATGTAGTAAGCCAAGTCCTAAGAAAGACAAATCTTTTTATGAAAACAATAAATTAAATTCTTAAGCAAGAGACTAACTTCCTTTTCATGGTTAGTATCTGAGCTAGCCTTGAAATGAAGATTACAGTAGTTAGAAAACTAATCAAGCTCTTCAAAATCCAGAATACTTATCATAGACAAATTCTGTGAAATAAAAAAAAAAGCATTTAAAAGTTAAAAGTTAAAGTTGTGGGTTTTAGGTCTCCACTGAGACGATCTACATCATTCTCCTCGGGCAACCATAAGCCAGCAGGGACTAACACTAGCCCCCTCTAACCTCCCCCCCAGGCGCCACCCTGGGGAGTACCAAACGGTAGAAGGTCTCACGATATGCACGTCCCGGCGGGGGACGCGAACTCGGGACCTCTGAAACAGAAGCCTGCGACGCTACCAACCTAGCTATCCGGAGTTTAGTATGTAAAACTACATACTGTAACTCAACGACCAGAATTAAATTTATGTCAACATCAAGCAACATATCAAATATGATTTCTCTTCACGGAGAGCCTTACCTTTTCAAATGCTTCCGTGCGTCGCATACCGGGAACATCTAGTTCACCAATCAATGTATGAGAATATCGTTCTAGCGCTCCTTCTAAGTATCGGAAGACCTCATAAAACACTAGCAATCCCTCTGCCCATACTCTATTTTCTGACATTGCTGTAAAGGTACAGACTAGATTTAAAATGAAGTACAGTACAGTGCACTACAGAAAATAATAATTTCCCTTCTCTGAGAAATAAAACAAAAAGGTTCATTAACAGTACAGAAATATATTTCCATACAGAGCAGAATAGCTAGTGAATAAATTTTAAACCAAACAATAATAGTACAGTATGGTATTGAAGCCCTATGTATCATTATCATCAACATCATCATGATACATAGGGCTTCAATACCATACTGTACTATTATGTATATATCCATAATATTATACTATGTACACAGAGAAAACTTACCAATTCCAAGCTTAGCATTAATCAAGGCATCACTAACATTATGAATCTCCCTGGTGACAATTCGCATTTTCTTAGTAAACGGAACGTCTGCATTATCACTCATTCTGAAAAAGAAAAACAAAGAAAATGTTAATTATCAAAATTATACTTGGGAAATATAATGATCGGTCAACTTGCTGAAAGCTATTTCTATGAACCTAAGGTGAACCCCTGGTGTTATAGGCTTTTGAATATGTTTTCAATAAGGAAGAAATACTTTTAATTTTAAAATGTAATTCAAAGGAAGTTTTCGGAAAAATTTTCTCAAATAATTGATGGAATGACAGTTATCATCATGACAAACAACATTGTTCTGACCTCCCAAATTTAATCTAAAGAGCGAGTTAAAGTGACTTTAAGAGGAGGTCTTCAATGTCAGTGACCCTAGTAACTGTGACACCAGAACACTAAGTCACTTAATTGGTAGAGGTCCTGGGTAGGTAGGTCCCTGAATTCTGGGTTAGTGGCACATAATGGTGAGGTACCAATAAGGTAAGACATTGAATCATAATTTATGTCATATACTGTGGTTGTCTATGCAATTTTTTGAATCGCATTTAATCCTTTATCTTGTTCTATAGGCTAGGACCATCTCAAGTCAAGCAGGTCAATGCATCCTTAGCGAGGTTAGGCTAGTAAGTACTGGTACCCCTTTCAAATGCTATTTATCTTTTTTGTGACAATTTATTTTCTTTTAAGAAGAGACATTTCTAGCGAGTTTAAAAGGATATGTTTCCAACTTCTCAGGAGTTCTGAATTTCACCATGTCCGTTGGCATCGGGCAAAATCATAATGTTTACTAATAAGTAATTCCCAGTTCACAGCTGGGGTTTAACAGTTCCATACAATAGTTAGAAAGATGGGCTATAGGTTAACCCTAGTTCAGGAATACAGGTTGAGCATATGATCAAACCTTGAACGGATTCATAATAACCAATTTATGCTAGGCAGAAACTTCCCCATATTAACCATCATATTTCCCTAAGATTAGAATGGGTTAAGTCAGAGCAAGTTGTTTAGCCTGGGTTAGGTTAAGTCATGGCAAGTTGTTTAGCCTGGGTTAGGTGATGGCAAGTTGTTTAGCCTATCATCCTATGACTTTAGATGGTTTTCTGCATAGTTCACACCTTAACACTAGATACATAGAAAACACAATTACCTTTAATCAAAAGGGTTAAACACACACACACACACACAAAAAAAAAAAAATGGTTTCATCCAAGGGACAAAATCTAAGCAAGATAACAGAATTTAAGTAGAGTGATCAGAATACTTTGATAAAATAAGTGTTTCGGTGAGAGATTTTATTCAACGTGAGTAAAATATACTTTTAAGATTGTTTTTGTGAAGTTTAAACCTTATCCTACCAGAATGGTTGCTTGCATAATAAAACAAACTGTGCCTTAGCTGTTGTGTACAAGTTCAGCTTATTCTAGGAGGGATAGATGTAGATTCTGATTTCAGCCTAAGTAATTTCGAAATAAGTCCTAATTGTGCTAGGAGAAACTTGTAAGTCATTTACGTGTACCATGAAAAGGATAAAAGTTAAAGCACTTACTTTCTTCAGATTTTTGTCCACTCTACTTCGAGTCTTCGTCTCTTCGACTTTGTTATGAAATTATGATGATGAACTGTTCCATATGCTAGTTCTGCTCACTGGGACATCTTAAGCTTTATAATATTTAATAAAAATGCCTAAGATTTAATAAAATTGTAAAAAACATTAATTAAAATATTTAATGTCAATTAAGATATGTTCTCTTCTTTATTTTATCCTATAACTGTGGCCATGTTAAATACTAGTTCGTAGAAAACGTTTCATATAGACAGTAGAATGCCGACACCCAGTCTGGGCCAGGTTGCCAGATTTGCCTTTTTTCCGGCCAAAAAAAACTCAAATTTGACCTTTTTGTATTTAAATAGGTTGGCCTTTAGTAATATGAAAAAAGCCGAGCCTTAAATACTATATTTTTTACCTTTTTCTATTAATGGGTTGGCCTTTTAAAGCCTCTGTTGATTAGAAATTGACCTTTTCTCATTTAGAAAACCTGGCAACCCTGGTCCGGGCTTGTTTATCAAAATCAGCTGATTTCCTGCCAATTCCACATAGACATCCTATAGGATGGATGTATGAAACTCTTAGTGTAGGGATAAAGTTAAATATATTATACATCACTTAAACTTTAGTAAATATAAAGAGATAATTGCTGTAGTGAAATATGATAAAACGTGTGTTGCATTACAACTTCATCAAAGGTAAAAGAATTAGTTAGAATTGCCGTTAAAATCAATAAATTCCTCTTGTGTAGCTTAAAAGATGTATTATTAATGTATCTTAGTTTCAGTCTAAAACTGTGAAAATATATAAATGCTATTAATAATTTCAGATAGAAAGAGGAATAAACATAGGATGATGAGCCTTTGGTAATCAAAATGAGATTATTAAAAGTCAAATACCACTTCCTATAAAATGATGGTTCTACCAATATCAACTTATGCATTTAAAACTTAGAGCCTTATTTAAGCCTCAGAATATAAGCTAGATACAACTCGAAGAACCATAGAAATAACAATGATGGAACTAACATCAAGAGACAGAAAAAGAGCAGGATATATACCACAGCATACATGGTAGAGGATATTCGAACAACTTGTAAGAAAAAGAAATATACATGACAGGGCATACAATGAAAATGACAGGTAATGGATGGGCATTTAGAATAACAGAATGGGCGCCTAGAGATTACATACTAAGCATGGGAAGGAAGAGAAGATGATGAATTAACGAGCAAAGAAAAATTGCTGGTATAGACTGGCATAGAAAAACCATAAACAGACGGGAGTGAATGGTGCCTCTAAAATCTGTTCTACAGTAGACTAGTTACAACACACACACACACACACACACACACACACACATACATACATATATATATATATATATATATATATATATATATATATATATATATATATATATATATATATATATATATATATATATATATATATATATATATATCATGTGATTACGGATGTAAATAGGCCTATTCCTATTGTTTTGTTAGTTCCCTACCTTGACGATAACTGTGTATGAAGATATCCCGTTACATTTTGAGAGCATAACCTAATTAACAATTAAGTACTTCCGTCAAGGAGCTTATATTTTTACTTGCGTTTATTCATTTATCTGTTTTTAATCTGTTAGCAGGATTACGTTAAACGTTCTTGCCGAATTTTCCCTCAAATTTTAATGATGGGTAGGTATTATACTCTGGAAGAACCCACTGGTTATAATTGTAATTGTTATTATAAAGTAGATTCCTACACAGTCAATATATGAAAAAGGAAAGGCTTGGTCCGTAGACTTTAATAAAACGTTGACCCTTCATTGACGGAGGTCTGAAATCTATAATTGTTCTTTCTATTTGTTTTCAATATATCTCTCTTCTCATTCTAGACTTAAGTATATGAGTAAACTGTTATACATGCATGTTTGTTTTCCATCGCCACAATGGACATTGACATCTTGCAGAACTCATTTTTTTTTCTACTTTACTTAAAAACTTTTACATGCCTACTACTGACTAATAAACCGATTTTATTTTCGTAATCTACATTCTCCTTTTGAGCTTACTGATGAAACTTAAATGATGAATAGGCATTAAGTAGCAGAGATTTGTGAAGTTTCGAGTTAAAGATGACCAGTCTAAAATGTCCCTTCCCAGTTTTCTTATATTTTTCTTTCTTAAGTAGCCATTTAGAAAAACAAAAGGTAGGGTTAAATTTACATACAGTAGTACTCAAAGTGTAATGGAAGAATTACTAAGAGAAAAATAGCACAGTTTTGCGGCAAAAGAGAGTAATGGTCTAGGGAATGTAAACAGATAATTCACAAACATGAATTATTTTACAGAATGCAATAATGAGAAATACCCTCACAATTATATTTCACCACTGATGTGCACTTTATATATATTACGTTTTACAGTGTAATGAGAGAGGTAGATTGGGTACTCAGATAAAACAAACAAACAAACAAACAGATTGGCAGTGGTTTTGCCACACAATCATCTGTAATAATCTACCATATAGAGAAAGAATCTTTTGAGATAAGGAAATACAAGTAACATATATATCTCTCTGTGCATTTATACAGCTATCTATTTATTCATATATATATGTGTATATGTACGTATGCGTATATTACAGATCTTATAATTTGGCGGACCGTAAAGTATATTCAATTTGATTTAAATATAATGTACTGCACAATACTCTGACCCATATTTTGCAAAATTACTAAAAAGTTAAAATAAAGTCTGGTAGGTAAATATATTTCTAAAAAATGTATTTATTTAATGGAATACAGAAAATATTCTAACTTAAAATAATGTTTGAGTTTTGAAACCTTACTTTTGTGATACTTGACACCAAACAGAATTAGATGTCAACACAAGACTTGTCAAAAGGTACCAAACAAATACTGGCTCAGCCGACATATTTATACATTGTCTTGTTTATGTAAGTAAAAACATTTTATATCCAATGATAGACGTTTAGTTATCTTGTCCGGTTTTAGGTTATTTACTTTTATTCATATTAATTAACAGGAGGAATAATTAACACTTACCTGTCGTCTCCATAGCTAGACCTATGATAGCACCGACTACTATATCGGTTCTGTATTCTGGTTTATTTAAACGCTGTATCTCTAATTAAAACATATTGTATATTATTTATGATTTTATCTATTGTAAAAGGAGAACATAAGAGACTTTGTCTTGTGGTAATGGTGAACGTCAAGAGACTGGAAACGAAATCTGGTGAAATGTAGAAAGACATAGGCCTACCTGATTATGGAGCCAGCCTCCCGTTAGCCCTAAATGCTGACCAAACTTATCTCAGTGTGATGTGTGTTGTAAAGTGAAATTTGGGGATGTATCCTACGTTTAGTGGAACTGGAGTATGTGTGCAAGTCCCAGGAGAGAAAATAGGGTTATGGTACTAAGTTGCCGGAGGGAAACTAGGCCTATAGTACTATATGATAAATTTTTGGTAATATTTTACTGTATTACATGGAAATGTAACCTAGGGAAAAGCTACCTTTTCTTACCAAATTTATAGTACATTTGTTCTGGTTAAGTTTAGGGGCTCAGGTTAGGTAAGCCTTTAAGGGGCTGTATGTATGTTAGCGGCCACCTGCATGTATGATTACGGCTATCATAGAATACGGCAGTGTAAGGGGATGGTTGCAGGGGGCATTAGCCCCCCTGTTAGGTAGGTAGGTAAGGACACGGCTTGTAGGTTAGCTTAGGGGGGAAAGTTGAGCTTAGTTGATGTCCATTTTTAACCCACAAGAGAGGAACTGGCCGGTGATATACAAAGGCTCTAAGAACTAGTCCTATGGTATACCAAGTGGTAGGAGATAACGCCACCCCCCCCCCTGCGACCCCCCTTACACTGCTGTACTCTAAGTTAGCTGTAATCATACATACAGGTGGCCACTATCATACATAAACCCCAGCGAAACTTTCTTTTATCATCACGGCTAATAGCACCAAGTAATTCATATAGTCTATATGGGTTTAAACTAATGTACTACTAATGATTAATTGAAATATGCTGATTGAAATATTTTGGGAAGTAGAGGTTAATGTAAAATAAAACCGGTTTTGTTATAGTATAATAATAGACCATTGGAAATGACAACTGGATACTGTAGATTTCTTCAAACCCACTATTTTGAACTCCATAAACCTTCATTCTATTGCTACATATAACCTAAATACTGTACTTATTTTTGTAAAAAAATTCCCAATTATCCTTACTTGCATACATGACTAGACTTTATTATGATCTTCTCCCGTGACGATGTAACCTCCCGAGAACATTTCGTAAAATTCACGACAGGTGTTGCTGCTTTTCTGACTTTGTCTTATTTATTTCAGTATTATTATTAGTGGTAGACATTTTCAATCTCCAATCGGAGGTGTTTTTACTGTCTTGCGAATTTTCTTGGTCAATCTCCTATTTCCACATATACTGGTGCTAGCTCTGCCTGCGACACATTTCCATTTATAGGGAATAAGAATTGTTATTGCGTTCATAGGAGTTTTAATGTTTTGGTTGCCGTTGATGACAGGAAAATGTACTTTCAAGTTTTAATGATGGGTCAAACCAAGAAATTCATTTGAAAAACTTAGTTTTTTAAGGGAAGCCAGGTGGGGAGTTAAATGATTGTATTTTTTGTGAGGTGAACTACCGAATTGTGCAGACGAGCTTACCCGATGAGTTTCCTAAATCAATTCCTATAGGGTTGTGACTTGTCTCTTGGGCGTGCAGAGGATACAAGGCTCTAAGGGTGTAGACCCCATGGGTAAGTATGCAAATCCTAGTTTAGGTTAGGTGAGGAATCTTAGCTTAGGCCATAACCTTTTGCTTGATTTCTCTTTGGAATATGACTTTTCAGTTGTAACATTTCGAATTGTAAAATATCTATACAGTACAGTAATTTGAAATATACTGATATCCACCAGATATCTTCATTAGAATTGTTAGAAATACAGGAATACCTATTGTTCCTACTCGACATATAAACTTTCGTTTTCTAATTAGGGATATTTTTTCAATATTAAACTTACCCGATAATCATGTAGCTGTCAACTCCGTTGCCCGACAGAATTCTATGGAGGGATACGCCAGCTATCACAATACTAGAAGGGGGTGTATTTACCAGCGCCACCTGTGGCCAGGTACTCAAGTACTTCTTGTTGACACCTCCTCAATTATTCCTCTGTCGTGCTTCCGGCAAGACGTTCTGGGATACGCTTATGTTCTTGGAGTATTTTCACGACTTTGGTGAAGTATTTCTCTTTGATTTCGGCTGTCGCTTTACTGGAAAACTTCTATATTAGCTTAGTTAGCTTTTGGAATTAATTTGATTAATTTTGGTGACGAGAGAGTATGAACTCTCGTTCACCTTTCAATGGCCGACCCTTCCCTTAGACGGAAGTGTTGGTGTCTAAGAGAGTATAGACTCTCTTTCTTAATTTTGCTTAACAAAAGTTATAGATTTATTTTATATCTCTCCGCCTCTTATAGGCCTCTTCGATTAACTTCCTTTTATTATAAACTCATTAAAATTAATTTTTATATTTGTTTATATTCGACCTTCCTAATAGTAGGCGGTCTTTTACCGAAGTTAATAAACTTTGAGCCCGTCATTTCGGTTTTTCCTGTTAACATATTTTGCTATTTCCGCCACAGAGTTTGAAAGATTTTCTTTGACAGTCTCGTACTGTTTTCAAAGCTGAACTAACGTTTTGTTTTGTCTCTGCAGTTGTTGACGTTCAGAACGTTCAACTTGCACTCTATCGTTACGATAGAGAAAGAATGTTCACGGTTTCACGTTGCAGTAAGAGTAACCGTGTCTAGCGTTTTGTTCATTCTTTCTTAACTTAATGGTTTTGATCCTAATAAAGGAACTTTTCAGTTTTTTTTTTTTTCCTTTAACAATAATATGTTTTAACGATATATATGATTGGGCTCTTCTCTCAGGTTCTAAGTCAAGAGAGAGAGAGAGAGAGAGAGATAGAGACGGAGGGAGAAAGAGGATAAACGTTTCATTCAAGCCTGCCAGGCGTACGAGTAACGTCGTTATCGTTTTTTTTTGCTCTTCTCCCTAGTCTCTTTAGGGGAAGAAACTTAACGTTTCTAGAGTGATCTAGTGTTTAGTCTCTTTCCAACCACTGATTTATCTTTCATTAGATTTTTCTGTTACATTGTAATTCTGTTTTCGCAATTACTAACTTTGAGAAAGGATAGAATTGCGTATTTCAGGTACAAACCACTTAAAGTTTCGAGTTCAGTGAAATAAGCGCAAACAGAAATCAAAGTGATAAGTGATTAGTGCGTGAGGGTACTTTTGTGCGCGCCAGTCGTCCTCCCAGTCCGGGACCTCTTGCAAGCTCCCAAGCCCAGGGGAGAAGCAATGTCGAAGGGCATAAGGGTTCAGCAGGCCTTGATCGGCGCACAGAAGTATTCTCGGTGGTTGTGGGCGTGTCTTACCGAGACCGTCACTCCCACCCGCAGACGATTGAGCCCTTATTTTGCTCGTCTGCAGAAGAGATTAGGGGAGAAAATAAAGGCAGAGTAACGCTGGTCTCAGGTCTCAAAACTTCTTAAACGTTAAGTCCAGACCTATGCCAGACGTACGAAGTTAAAGTTCACAACCCGAATGCAGTCATTGGGTTAGCTCTGACTCTCCTCAGTCATCAGTTGATTACACTCCGACTAAGAGGAGTAAGGTTCTGCCACAACAGATCTCTGCTGTTAAGGCTTTACCTCAGCAGAACTTAGTGTCTGCCGACCCCAAGTTAACTCTACTGCAGTCCATACAGTCACAACTTTCGGTCTTGATGCGTGAGTGTCGGGCTGAGAGTGTTGCACCGCCTGCACTCCCTCCACCTGTTCTCGCTGCACCTGTGCTCGCCCAGCCTGCACCTGCTCCGCCTGTGCTCGCCCAGCCTGCACCTGCTCCGCCTGGTCGCAGCACCATCTGCCAGGCGTACGATGTTGTGAACTCTACTACAGTCCATGCAAGCACAGCTTTCGGACTTGATGAGTGAGTGTCGGGCTGAGAGTGTTGCTCCTCCGCCTCCGCCTACACTCCCTCCTCCTACACTCGCTCCGCCTGATCACAGTACCATCTGCCAGGCGTACGATGTTGTGGACTCTACTACAGTCCATGCAAGCACAGCTTTCGGACTTGATGAGTGAGTGTCGGGCTGAGAGTGTTGCTCCTCCGCCTCCGCCTACACTCCCTCCTCCTACACTCGCTCCGCCTGATCACAGTACCATCTGCCAGGCGTATGATGTTGTGGACTCTACTACAGTCCACGCAAGCACAGCTTTCGGACTTGATGCGTGAGTGTCGGGCTGAGAGTGTTGCACCTCCTGCACTCCCTCCACCTGTTTTCGCTGCACCTGTGCTCGCCCAGCCTGCACCTGCTCCGCCTGTGCTCGCCCAGCCTGCACCTGCTCCGCCTGGTCGCAGCACCATCTGCCAGGCGTACGATGTTGAACCACTTTCGGAGTTTGCTGTTCACTGTGTTGTTCAGCCTCAGCCTTCTTTAAGGCAACCCTTGCTTTGGGATCAGGAGAGTTACACTCTTCCTCCTCCTCCCCTTGCTGCTCCACCAGTGGTGCAACTCTCGGTTGGGGTACAACAACCTCTCCCCTCCGTGAGTCTGTCTGCTCAACCAGCGCTGCACCGAGTTCAACCCTCATCTAGGCAAGCTCATCTACACCATGCACTTGCGCCTCAGGAGCCTCAGCTTGCTAGAACTTTACCTTGTTCTGCGCAGCCTCAACCTTCTCATGCTCCACTCATCTCTCAGGAACAGGAACGGACTACTCCGCCTCCGTCCTCCGCTCAGCTGGTGCAATCCTTGGGTGCAACTCTTGCTAGGAGTCAACCTCCTTCACCCTTGCACCTGCCTTCTGCTCCGTCTGTTGTTCAGCCTATGCAGTCTGAACCTCAGGTTTTCCCTCAAGTTGAGGAAACCTCTGTTGTTGTTCCAGCTCGTTCTGACTCTGCTGTTCAGCATACCATGGTTTAAACCCCATGCAAGCATGCATAAAGCACTCTAGCACTGGTCATGGAATTTCTGAGAAATGTTAAACGCCATGCACACGCTCTGCTTTCCTTTCAGCAGGCTCTGCTTACAGCAGGCTCTACTTACTACATGCTCAGCATTCAGCATGCTCTGCATTCAGCATGCTCTGCATACAACATGCTCTGCATACAGCATGCTCTGCATTCAGCATGCTCTGCATACAACATGCTCTACATACAGCATGCTCTGCATACAGCATACTCTGCATACATCATGCTCTGCATACCTTACCGCATGCTTCTCAACACATCTTGGGTTGTTGCCAACTCACTAGACTGTCAAGCAGTTTCATAACGTTGCCTTCTAGTCTGCTGCTTTGCACCAGTGAACCCTCACTCAGAGAACTTAGCTTTTCTAGGATAAGGTCCCTGTAGATGAGAAAGTTCTTTTCTCCCTCCTTCTGATATTCCCTTGAGGACTCTGTCATTTGGAGGGAGCCTTTAGCTGCATAACCTCTTATGGACTTTTATTTAAGCATAACATGCTTACAGGGAAGGTAATGGTTACACTTCAGCCGCTAATCCCGTCTGTTACCACACCTGCTCCCATAGACCTTGAGCTGTGTTGCATGACATGCAGTCCAAGCTTAGTGCTTGTTAGAGGATTTTTTGTTTACGGAGTCAATGTGTCACGGGGAAGACGTTCAACAACCAACAGAAGGGACTTGTTGTGACGCAGTGGGCAACCTCAGCAACCCGTTAAGGAGTTGTCTGTACGACCCAGACAGTCTAGACAGATTCGGGTTGTCACTGTACTTCCTCGCTTGCCCATGATTGACAGTTTACAGACTGTGCAGCAGTATCATGATCTTGTGTCCGGCTCCGTCAGACGACTGGCTTTTAAGAGCTCCCTCAAGTCGTCGCTGTCTGGAGATTTTCAAATGGACTATGGATCTGACCAAGGAACTGGGCCTCCTGGTCAATTTTGAGGAGTCTCAGCTCGTTCCATCCCAGACCATTGTCTCCTTGGGTATGGATCTTCAGAGTCGAGCTTTTCGGACTTGTCCGTCGGCCCCAAGGATCTTCCAAGCCCTAGAATGCATCCAGAGCATGCTGAGAAGGAACCGATGCTTAGTCAGGCAGTGGATGAGTCTAACAGGGACACTTTCATCGCTGGCCCTGTTCATCGAGTTAGGGAGACTCCACCTCCGCCCCCTTCAGTATCATCTAGCTGCTCACTGGATAAAGGACATGACGCTAGAGACGGGCTCAGTTCCTGTTTCCGAAGAGATGAGGTCTACTCTAACGTGGTGGAAGAACAGCATTCTTCTCAAGGAAGGTCTACCATTGGCTGTTCAGTCCTCCGACCACCGTCTCTTCTCGGACGCATCGGACACGGGCTGGGGTGCGACACTGGACGGACAGGAATGCTCGGGAACATGGAATCAGGAGCAAAGGACACTTCACATCTATTGCAAGGAGTTGTTGGCAGTTCATTTGGCCTTGATAAACTTCAAGTCCCTCCAGCTTAACAAGGTGGTGGAGGTGAACTCCGACTACACCACAGCCTTGGCTTACATCTCCAAGCAGGGAGGGACTCATTCGAGGAAGTTGTTCGAGATCGCAAGGGACCTCCTCATTTGGTCAAAAGATCGAAAGCTCACGCTGGTAACGAGGCTCATTCAGGGCGATATGAATGTCATGGCAGATCGCCTCAGCCGGAAGGGTCAGGTCTTCCCCACAGAGTGGACCCTTCACAAGAATGTTTGCAGCAGACTTTGGGCCCTGTGGGGTCAGCCAACCATAGATCTATTCGCTACCTCGATGACCAAGAGGCTCCTCTTGTATTGTTCTCCGATTCCAGACCCAGCAGCAGTTCGCGTGGATGCCTTTCTGCTGGATTGGTCCCATCTCAACCTGTATGCATTCCCGCCGTTCAAGATTGTCAACAGGGTACTTCAGAAGTTCGCCTCTCACAAAGGGACACGGCTGACGTTGGTTGCTCCCCTCTGGCCCGCGAGAGAATGGTTCACTGAGGTACTGCAATGGCTGGTCGACGTTCCCAGGACTCTTCCTCCTAGAGTGGACCTTCTGCGTCAACCTCACGTAAAGAAGGTACACCCAACCTCCACGCTCTTCGTCTGACTGCCTTCAGACTATCGAAAGACTCTCAAGAGCTAGAGGCTTTTCGAAGGAGGCAGCCAGAGCGATTGCCAGAGCAAGGACGACATCCACTCTCAGAGTCTATCAGTCTTTATGGGAAGTCTTCCGAAGCTGGTGCAAGGCCAATGCAGTTTTCCTCAACCAGTACCAATGTAACCCAGATTGCTGACTTCCTGTTACATCTAAGGAACGTAAGCTCCCTATCAGCTCCTACGATCAAGGGTTACAGAAGTTTGTTGGCAGCGGTTTTCCGCCACAGAGGCTTGGATCTTTCCTCCAACAAAGATCTACAGGACCTCCTTAGGTCTTTTGAGACCTCAAAGGAACGTCGGTTGTCCACTCCAGGCTGGAATCTAGACGTGGTCCTAAGGTTCCTAATGTCATCAGGATTCGAACCGCTCCAATCAGCCTCTTTTAAGGACCTCACATTAAAAAACTCTTTTCCTCGTGTGCTTAGCAACAGGTAAAAGAGTAAGTGAGATCCACGCCTTCAGCAGGAACATAGGTTTCACATCTGAAACGGCTACATGTTCCTTACAGCTCGGTTTTTTGGCTAAAAACGAGCTTCCTTCCCGTCCTTGGCCTAAGTCGTTCGAGATCCCAAGCCTGTCCAACATGGTGGGGAACGAACGGGAGAGAGTACTTTGCCCAGTTAGAGCTCTTAAGTACTATCTAAAGGTCAAAACCATTACGAGGACAATCAGAAGCCTTATGGTGTGCTATCAAGAAGCCTTCTCTACCAATGTCTAAGAACTCAGTTTCTTACTACATCAGGCTTCTGATTAGAGAAGCAAATTCTCATCTGAAGGAAGAAGACCTTGCTTTGCTGAAGGTAAGGACACATGAAGTGAGAGCTGTGGCTACTTCAGTGGCCTTCAAACAGAACCGTTCTCTGCAGAGTGTTATGGATGCAACCTATTGGAGAAACAAGTCAGTGTTCGCATCATTCTATCTCAAAGATGTCCAGTCTCTTTACGAGTACTGCTACACCCTGGGTCTATTCGTAGCAACGAATGCAGTAGTAGGCGAGGGCTCAGCCACTACATTCCCATAATCCCATAACTTTTTAACCTTTCTCTTGAATACTTTTTATGGGTTGTACGGTCGGCTAAGAAGCCTTCCACATCCTTGTTGATTTGGCGGGTGGTCAATTCTTTCTTGAGAAGCGCCAAGGTTAAAGGTTGTGATGAGGTCCTTTAGTATGGGTTGCAGCCCTGTATACTTTAGCACCTTTGAGTTGATTCAGCCTCCCAAGAGGAACGCTGCGCTCAGTAAGGAAGACGATCTTATTAAAGGCAGAGTAACGGTTCAAGTCGACTTCCTTACCAGGTACTTATTATTTCATTGTTATTGTGGATAACTGATTATATGAAATATGGGATACTTAGCTATCCTTTAATCTTGTACACTGGTTTTCACCCACCCCCCTGGGTGTGAATCAGCTACATGATTATCGGGTAAGTTTAATATTGAAAAATGTTATTTTTATTAATAAAATAAATTTTTGAATATACTTACCCGATAATCATGATTTAATCGACCCTCCCTTCCTCCCCATAGAGAATCAGTGGACCGAGGAATAATTGAGGAGGTGTCAACAAGAAGTACTTGAGTACCTGGCCACAGGTGGCGCTGGTAAATACACCCCCTTCTAGTATTGTGATAGCTGGCGTATCCCTCCATAGAATTCTGTCGGGCAACGGAGTTGACAGCTACATGATTATCGGGTAAGTATATTCAAAAATTTATTTTATTAATAAAAATAACATATTTCGGCGTGAGCTGGAATCAGTCATCGAAATGAATAACGAGCCATTATTTGGCAAGAGGGGCTGTGGGGGAAACTCCTGTCCCCCTCTCAGGTAGTTTCCCTTTTGCTTCAACTGTTATGCTGTTCGTTATTGCAACGCTTTTCAAACTGTAAACTCTTTCTCTTATGTTGTTTGGTTATTGATTGAGGAATGGAAAGAGTTAACTGATGTATGGCATTGGACAGTCAGACACTGCAACCGCTTCGTGGTGAAGATGGCTGTACGGTAGATCACACTCCCTCTGTGCTTCGTGTCGGGGACATGTCTGTTCGTAGGCATCCCCTAGCGCTGAGTGTCGATCTTATCAAAAGTGGCACACTAAGGACTGATTCTTTGCCTGATAGAGCATCATAAATTTTTTTTTAAATTTATAATACTTTGATTTCTAGCCAAATACATGAACCATGCAATATATTTTTCTTACTCGCTATGTTGTGTTTTTTTTTTACTTTTTCTGATGATGAATATTGGGGCAAGCCACCAGTTTATGAGTTTTTGGGCCCCCTTACATGAAGACAATTAAGGGGGAGCCCAGTGCAAAAATGAGGGGTTTTTGGGTGGGGAATTGAAAAAAAAAAAAAAAAAAAAAAAAAAAAAAAAAAAAAAAATTTGCAGCAATATTAATAGTCAGAAATGCAAAATAAACACAAGGTAACCAGTTGGAAAAATATATGGTTCATGTAAATTGCTGAAAATTAAAGTATCATGATTATCTATGATTTACTCACATCCTTCTAATGGTTTTTGCTCTGCATTGCTTACTTTGCTTGCAAAATTAACATTACATTACTGTTCCTCTGTTTTGGCAAGAAGTAGCCTACATGTTGAGCTGCTCTCACAAGCCCTGTTTGCTCCACCATGGCTTGCTGCTCTCATAGAATTAACATTACAATGCTGCTCCTAAGTTCTAGCAAGTAGTACATGTTGAGCTTCGCTCGCAAGCCCTGTTGGTTATTAATTCTGGGTTATATTTTTAAACTTCTAATGGTTTTTGGCTCTGCTGTGGCTTGCTGTTCTCGCAAAATTAACTAAACAGCACTGCATTTATGTTCTGGCAAGTGGTACATGTTGAGGTGCACTTGCAAGCCTCCTGGGTCATTCATTATTATGGAAATATTTTTTACTTTCACAAGAGCAACAATAGCTTTATACTGAAAGGAGAGCGTTTTCATCATAATTAATTGTTGGCATAGATGAAATTACTGTACACTAGATTTTCAAATCAGATTGCACATACTTCCTTCTTGGAGATGTCTTTATGTGATGATGGTGAAGCTGAAACTGAAGGGAAGTGTGGGAAAAAAATGGCTATTGTAGAACATCTGGGAACTTATGCATAAATATTTGGAAACTCGTTATTGGTTAAAAAAGCCAGGTAATGATTACGTCATGTAAAAAACAGAACAGCTGACAAAAACAAGTGCAAGCAACCTTGTGCAATTACCGACCATCAGTCTCCTAACTGTAAACAATGGAGTTAGAGTGAGAAATAGACTTCACATTTTGATCGACTGATACATAAGTTATTATGCTCCTGTCCCTATTAAGCATATAGAAAAAAATGCCAAACAAGCCTGCACTCGTTATTTTCCTATAGCGAATTCAAGTTCCCTAGTAATTAAGGTATCATATATTAACCAAAATTTTTTATGATTTCCTTATGTTTTGGATAAGTTCTTCTGTTGGAGTTTTGTGCTCTGTCACTCTACTTGTAAATGGCCCAAATGGAACAAAAAGTAATGGGTGATAGATGAAATTTGTTTTTATGAAAGTAAATATCTTTATTCTCTTTAATACTGTAAGGCAAACTTTTAAAAGAAAAGGAACTCTGATGGTGGAAATTTTTACTTTTTTGTTGATACTGTACAGTATATAGTTAGATATAGCCTAGTAAGCTTGGAAAACTATTGTTTAACTGATTACTGTACTATAACTAAATTAAGTTGATTGAATTTCTTATCATTATACTCACTACTGAATAGTTTTGTCTTGTACCGTACAGTATGCAAAATTTATTGTTACTGTGTTAGTTTTTTAAACTACTGTACTGTAATGCTGTAGCTATTTTTAATGTACAATGTATGCTATTTTTTTTCAGCTCAGTTTGATTCAAGATGTCTCATGATGACGAAGTTACGCTGCTTTTTGAAAACAACACTGTACCGCAGGTTCAAGAAATATTAACAAAGACCAGGAATAACATTGAACGGAAAAAAGAAGATCTCAGAATTATGGTTGGGTATGTTAGATTTTCACTTTTGGTTTATTTGGTATGTATGGAATATAGGTATATTATAAGTACACATGCAGATGCCTTTCTTTAATACTATTCCTTAAGCATGCATACTTTATTCCCTTGTCCTTTCTAATGGGCCTGGAGACTTGATATAGTATTTATCCATTTTATTGGTTGTCCTACCATCCCTCTTTTTAATATGATTAGTCTTTTTTATTAATTTCTAAAGTAAGTACTGTTAATTACAAGTGAATGAAGGATATTTTTTCTGAGGATGCATCTTAGATTATACGGAAGGACCTTGTTTTACCTGAATTAAGGCCCATAGGAGAGGAGATTAGCTGTTACTTATGAAGGATTTAATTATTTAGTTTTCAATATTAAACTTACCCGATAATCATGTAGCTGTCAACTCCGTTGCCCGACAGAATTCTATGGAGGGATACGCCAGCTATCACAATACTAGAAGGGGGTGTACTTACCAGCGCCACCTGTGGCCAGGTACTCAAGTACTTCTTGTTGACACCTCCTCAATTATTCCTCTGTCGTGCTTCCGGCAAGACGTTCTGGGATACGCTTATGTTCTTGGAGTATTTTCACGACTTTGGTGAAGTATTTCTCTTTGATTTCGGCTGTCGCTTTACTGGAAACTTCTATATTAGCTTAGTTAGCTTTTGGAATTAATTTGATTAATTATGGTGACGAAGAGAGTATGAACTCTCTTTCACCTTTTAATGGCCGACCCTTCCCTTAGACGGAAGTGTTGGTGTCTAAGAGAGTATAGACTCTCTTTCTTAATTTTGTAACAAAAGTTATAGATTTATTTTATATCTCTCCGCCTCTTATAGGCCTCTTCGATTAACTTCCTTTTATTATAAACTTATTAAAATTAATTTTTATATTTGTTTATATTCGACCTTCCTAATAGTAGGCGGTCTTTTCTTGGTACCGAAGTTAATTAACATTGAGCCCGTCATTTCGGTTTTACCTGTTAACATATTATGCTATTTTAATGTCTTTGAAAGAATTTCTTTGATAGTCTAGTACTGTTTTCAAAGTTGAACTAACGTTTTGTTTTTTCTCTGCAGTTGTTGACGTTCAGAACGTTCAACTTGCACTCTATCGTTACGATAGAGAAAGAGTTTTCACGGTTTCACGTTGCAGTAAGAGTAACCGTGTCTAGCGTTTTGTTCATTCTTTCTTAACTTAATGGTTTTGATCCTAATAAAGGAACTTTTCATTTTGGGAAATATTTCAGTTTTTTTCCTTTAACAATAATATGTTTTAACGATATATATGATTGGGCTCTTCTCTCAGGTTCTAAGTCAAGAGAGAGAGAGAGAGAGAGAGAGAGAGAGAGATAGAGACGGAGGGAGAAAGAGGAGAATAAACGTTTCATTCAAGCCTGCCAGGCGTACGAATAACGTTGTTATCGTTTTTTACTCTTCTCCCTAGTCTCTTTAGGGGAAGAAGGTAAACGTTTCTAGAGTGATCTAGTGTTTAGTCTCTTTCCAGCCACTGAATTATTTATCTTTCATTAGATTTTTCTGTTACATTGTAATTCTGTTTTCGCAATTACTAACTTTTGAGAAAGGATAGAATTGCGTGTTTCAGGTACAAACCACTTAAAGTTTCGAGTTCAGTGAAATAAGTGCAAACAGAAAATCAAAGTGATAAGTGATTAGCGCAAAGTTCAGTGTTGTGCGTGAGGGTACTTCTGTGCGTGCCAGTCGTCCTCCCAGTCCGGGACCTCTTGCAAGCTCCCAAGCCCAGGGGAGAAGCAATGTCGAAGGGCAGAAGGGTTCAGCAGGCCTTGATCGGCGCACAGAAGTATCCTCGGTGGTTGTGGGCGTGTCTTACCGAGACCGTCACTCCCACCCGCAGACGATTGAGCCCTTATTTTGCTCGTCTGCAGAAGAAATTTAGGGGAGAAAACGCTGGTCTCAGGTCTCAAGACCTCTTAAACGTAAAGTCCAGACCTATGCCAGACGTACGAAGTTAGAGTTCAACAACCCGGATGCAGTCATTGGGTTAGCTCTGACTCTCCTCAGTCATCAGTTGAATGCACTCCGCCTAAGAGGAGTAAGGTTCTGCCACAACAGAGCTCGACTGTTAAGGCTTTACCTCAGCCTACTGTAGTTTCTGCCGACCCCAAGTGGACTCTACTACAGTCCATGCAAGCACTGCTTTCGGACTTGATGCGTGAGTGTCGGGCTGAGAGTGTTGCTCCTCCGCCTCCGCCTACACTCCCTCCGCCTGCGCTCGCTCCGCCTGATCGCAGTTCCACCTGCCAGGCGTACGATGTTGAGCCACGTTCTGAGTTTGCTGTTCCCAGTGGTGTTCAGCCTCCGCCTTCCTTAAGGCAACTTTTACAATGGGATCAGGAGGATTATACCTCTCTTCCTCCGCCTCCACTTGCTGCTCCACCAGTGATGCAACACTCGGTTGAGGTACAACAACCTCTCCCGTCCATGAGTCAGTCTCCTCAGCTCTCGCTGCAGCGAGCTCAACCCTCCTCAAGGCAAGCACCTCAACACCTTAGCCTTGCGCCTCAGGAGCCTCAACTTGCGAGATTTTTACTGCGTTCTGCGCAGCCACTACCTTTTCGCTCTCAGCTCACACCGCAGGAACCTCAACTCGTTCCTCAGGAACTTGCTACTGCGCATCCGCCAACCACTCAGCAAGCGCAACCCTTGAGTTCAGCCACTCATGCCAGGAGTCAGCCTCCTCCACCCATGAGCCTACCTTCTGCTGATCAGCCTTTGCAGACTGAGCCTCAGGTGTTCCCTCAACAGAGTCTTGAAGAGGAAACCACAACTATTGTTGTTCCAGCTCGTTCTGACTCTGCTGTTCAGCATACCTTACCTCCATTTTCAAACCTATGATAATGGAGGTTATTTGTATTACTTATAAAAATATATTTGTATTCCTGGCAATATATTTTTAACAATATCGCAAAATATGGCAAAAATATGAATCATGAGTTATGAATGTAAGGTATATATTATGTTGATATTAAAACCCCATGCAAGCATGCATAAAGCACTCTAGCACTGGTCATGGAATTTCTGAGAAATGTTAAACGCCATGCACACGCTCTGCTTACCTTACATGCTCTGCTCACAGCATGCTCTGCATACTACATGCTCTGCATACAGCATGCTCTGCATTCAGCATGCTCTGCATACAACATGCTCTACATACAGCATGCTCTGCATACAGCATGCTCTGCATACAACATGCTCTGCACACAGCATGCTCTGCATTCAGCATGCTCTGCATACAACATGCTCTGCATACAGCATGCTCTGCATTCAGCATGCTCTGCATACAACATGCTCTACATACAGCATGCTCTGCATACAGCATACTCTGCATACAACATGCTCTGCATACCTTACCGCATGCTTCTCAGTCACACATCTTTGGTTGTTGCCAACTCACTAGACTGTCAAGCAGTTTCATAACGTTGCCTTCTAGTCTGCTGCTTTTGCACCAGTGAACCCTCACTGAGAGAACTTAGCTTTTCTAGGATATGGTCCCTGTAGATGAGAAAGTTCTTTTCTCCCTCCTTCTGATATTCCCTTGAGGACTCTGTCATTTGGAGGGAGCCTTTAGCTGCATAGCCTCCTATGGACTTTTATTTAAGCATAACATGCTTCCAGGGAAGGTAATGGTTCCACTTCAGTCGCTAATCCCGTCTGTTACCACACCTGCTCCCATAGACCTTGAGCTGTGTTACAAGACATGCAGTCCAAGCTTAGTCCTTGTTAGAGGATTTTTTTGTTTACGGAGTCAATGTGTCACGGGGAAGACGTTCAACAACCAACAGAAGTGACTTGTTGTGACGCAGTGCGGCAACCTCAGCAACCCGATAAGGAGTTTGTCTGTACGACCCAGACAGTCTAGACAGATTCGGGTTGTCACTGTACTTCCTCGCTTGTCCATGATTGACAGTTCACAGACTGTGCAGCAGTACCATGATCTTGTGTCCGGCTCCGTCAGACGACTGGCTTTTAAGAGCTCCCACAAGTCGTCGCTGTCTGGAGATTTTCAAATGGACTATGGATCTGACCAAGGAACTGGGCCTCCTGGTCAATTTTGAGGAGTCTCAGCTCGTCCCATCCCAGACCATTGTCTCCTTGGGTATGGATCTTCAGAGTCGAGCTTTTCGGACTTTTCCGTCGGCCCCAAGGATCTTCCAAGCCCTAGAATGCATCCAGAGCATGCTGAGAAGGAACCGATGCTCAGTCAGGTAGTGGATGAGTCTAACAGGGACACTTTCATCGCTGGCCCTGTTCATCGTGTTAGGGAGACTCCACCTCCCCCCCCTTCAGTATCATCTAGCTGCTCACTGGATAAAGGACATGACGCTAGAGACGGTCTCAGTCCTGTTTCCGAAGAGAGGAGGTCTTCTCTCGCGTGGTGTAAGAACAGCTTTCTTCTCAAGGAAGTCTACCTTTGGCTGTTCAGAAACACAACCGCCGTCTCCTCTCGGACGCATCAGACACGGGCTGGGGTGCGACTTTGGACGGACAAGAATGCTCGGGAACTTGGAATCAGGAGCAAAGGACACTTCACATCAATTGCAAGGAGTTGTTGGCGGTTATTCTGGCCTTGATAAACTTCAAGTCCCTCCAGCTTAACAAAGTGGTGGAGGTGGACTCTGACAACACCACAGCCCTGGCTTATATCTTCAAGCAGGGAGGGACTCTTTCGTGGAAGTTGTTCTAGATCGCAAGGGACCTACTCATCTGGTCTAAAGATCGAAAGCTAACTGGTAACGAGGTTCATTCAGGGCGGTATGAATGTCATGGCAGATCACCTCAGACGGAAGGGTCAGGTCATCCCCACAGAGTGGACCCTTCTCAAGAATGTTTGCAGCAGACTTTGGGCCCTGTGGGGTCAGCCAACCATAGATCTGTTCACTACCTCGATAACCTAGAGACTCCTGTTGTATTGTTCTCCGATTCCAGACCCAGCAGCAGTTCACGTGGATGCTTTTCTGCTGGATTGGTTCCATCTCGACCTGTATGCATTCCCGCCGTTCAAGATTGTCAACAGGGTACTTCAGAAGTTCTCCTCTCACAAAGGGACACGGCTGACGTTGGTTGGCTCCGCTCTGGCCCGCGAGAGAATGGTTCTTAGAGGTACTGCAATGGCTGGTCGACATTCCCAGGACTCTTCCTCTAGGAGTGAACCTTCTAAGTCTACCTCACGTAAAGAAGGTACACCAATCCTCCACGCTCTTCGTCTGACTGCCTTCAGACTTTCGAAAGACTCTCAAGAGCTAGGGGCTTTTCGAAGGAAGCAGCCAGAGCGATTGCCAAAGCAAGGAGAACATCCACTCTCAGTATCTATCAGTCTATAGGGGAAGTCTTCCGTAGCTGGTACAAGACCAATGCAGTTTCCTCAACCAGTACCACTGTAACCCAGATTGCTGACTTCCTGTTATATCTAAGGAAAGTAAGATCCCTTTCAGCTCCTACGATCAAGGGTTACAGAAGTATGTTGGCAGCGGTTTTCCGCCACAGAGGCTTGGATCTTTCCACCAACAAAGATCTACAGGACCTCCCTAGGTCTTTTGAGACCTCAAAGGAACGTCGGTTGTCCACTCCAGGCTGGAATCTAGACGTGGTCCTAAGGTTCCTTATGTCATCAAGATTTGAACCTCTCCAATCAGCCTCTTTTTAGGACCTCACATTAAAAACTCTTTTCCTCGTGTGCTTGACAACAGCTAAAAGAGTAAGTGAGATCCACGCCTTCAGCAGGATCATTGTTTTCACATCTGAAACGGCTACATGTTCCTTGCAGCTCGGTTTTCGCTAAACGAGCTTCCTTCACGTCCTTGGCCTAAGTCGTTCGAGATCCCAAGCCTGTCCAACTTGGTGGGGAATGGTCTGAAGAGAGTACTTTGCCCAGTTAGAGCTCTTAGGTACTATCTAAAAAGGTCTTAACCTTTACAAGGACAATCAGAAGCCTTATAGTGTGCTATCAAGAAACCTTCTTTTCCAAGTTCTAAGAACTCAGTTTCTTACTATTCAGGCTTCTGATTAGAGAAACACATTCTCATCTGAAGGAAGAAGACCTTGCTTTGCTGAAGGTAAGGACACATGAAGTGGGAGCTGTGGCTACTTCAGTGGCCTTCAAACAGAGCCATTCTCTGCAGAGTGTTATGGATGCAACCTATTGGAGAAGCAAGTCAGTGTTCACATCATTCTATCTCAAAGATGTCCAGTCTCTTTACGAGTACTGCTACACCCTGGGACCATTCGTAGCAACGAATGCAGTAGTAGGCGAGGGCTCAGCCACTACATTCCCATAATCCCATAACCTTTTAACCTTTCTCTTGAATACTTTTTATGGGTTGTACGGTCGGCTAAGAAGCCTTCCACATCCTTGTTGATTTGGCGGGTGGTCAATTCTTTCTTGAGAAGCGCCGAGGTTAAAGGTTGTGATGAGGTCCTTTAGTATGGGTTGCAGCCCTGTATACTTTAGCACCTTTGAGTTGATTCAGCCTCCCAAGAGGAACGCTGCGCTCAGTAAGGAAGACGATCTTATTAAAGGCAGAGTAACGGTTCAAGTCGACTTCCTTACCAGGTACTTATTATTTCATTGTTATTGTGGATAACTGATTATATGAAATACGGGATACTTAGCTATCCTTTAATCTTGTACACTGGTTTTCACCCACCCCCCTGGGTGTGAATCAGCTACATGATTATCGGGTAAGTTTAATATTGAAAAATGTTATTTTTATTAGTAAAATAAATTTTTGAATATACTTACCCGATAATCATGATTTAATCGACCCTCCCTTCCTCCCCATAGAGAACCAGTGGACCGAGGAATAATTGAGGAGGTGTCAACAAGAAGTACTTGAGTACCTGGCCACAGGTGGCGCTGGTAAGTACACCCCCTTCTAGTATTGTGATAGCTGGCGTATCCCTCCATAGAATTCTGTTGGGCAACGGAGTTGACAGCTACATGATTATCGGGTAAGTATATTCAAAAATTTATTTTACTAATAAAAATAACATATTTTAGTCAGGTTTTAAATTTTTAATGTCCTAAGTCTTCATCTACAGGCTTAATGTTCTTGTTTTTTCAGGGAGAGGTATAGAGACCTCATAGAAGCAGCAGATACGATAGCAGAGATGCAAGAAAGTGCAAATGCTATATGCAAAAATATACAAACAATGGAAGGTCTTTGCGAGAGTCTTCAGCAACGTGGTCTTATCGGATTTAAAACGAAGAGTCATCCTGTTATTGGTAATGATCGGTAAGTATATTTTGTTTATGAGGGTTTTTTTATTGTGGTATCAGAAAATCATTAATTTAGGATTTGAAAATATGGTAGCTACCATTTAAAACATGAATTATTTTAACCTTTTTAACTTAATATAGAAGGAATAATCTCTAGACATGTTAGATTCCCAGTAGTACAAAATGTCTATTGACATGCGGCAGGACTTTAAGGAAAATTAGAAATTTTAGAATTTGTCATATTTTTATAACCTCACCAGATTTATATTCTTGAGGAAAACACAATTGTGAACGGCATGTAAAGTTTGAATATAAATTAAAGGGTAAATTATGTTAAGTTGATTTTTTCTATTTTTTTTTTCATTGCATAGAAATTTATTGCTCTTAATCAGTCAGACATAAGATATAGACTTTTACAGGTATATGTAAATGCTCTGTCAAATATTTACAGGTCATCTACTTCTGGAAACCATCACTCCCTTGCTGTTCAGGTGAAATTGTTGGTAACAATCCCAGAAACCTTGTGGAGTCTAACTGAGCATGGACAATACCTGCAAGCTACCCAATTACTCTTACTTGCACATCATACACACACTGCTCTGCAACTGTCACCAAATGCTGCCAAGGTAAACAGTTGCACCTTTGTCTTTTCTTAATAGTTCTCAGTGCTGCTAAAATTGACTGTATTCTAAGGTACTGTATTGCATAATATTAAAAGTCATATGATTTTTTTCTGGTTTGCAAAGTATATTGTAGTAATTCTGTCTTTTTCTTTTTGCCTTTGTAATGAATTTACTTCTTGAAAGTAAACACATGTACAGTGTCGTATGAATTGGTATAAAGGAATTGACATAAAGTTTTTAATATCTTTGCAGTTATCTTACTTTGCATTGTATAAAGCCAATTTAATAAGTATAGCCAGGCTGAATCCCTTTAACAAAGGAAATTTATAAATCTAAGTAAGTGGGATTTATGAATAAAATGTAGGCATGTTTATATGAGTCCATTGTTCAGCATCTAGGAAGTGCTTGATAGTAGTAGCAGCTGAAAGTGCAAAGAAAATTTCAGCCCCCTTAAAACAGGAATTCCTGTCTTTATGGTGGTACGTTTCATGAACATTGTGTCACAGCATTTACCAGCTGGCTCATGGCATTCTAGATTCCTTAGCATTGAAGAGTTAATAGGTAGTGTGCTCATGTTTCCATGAAGAACTGACAGGTTTGCCATTCTTTTACAGGTAACTTCGTGGTTTCCAGTCATTGAACGTCAGTGGGCTAGTATTACGCAGTTCAGGTCAACGATTGTGAGGGGATGTTCTAATTTGATTAGTACAGAAGTAGATGATACCCAGGTTTGTAGCTTTCATCGTTTTGTTTACAGGCGAGCCATACTGTTTAACCTGTAGTAGTTGTTGGTCATGTTCTGTATTAATGTAATTGTGTAGCTTATTATAGTGGTACTGATGATCTTTTGGTTAGATTATTTGTCAAATTAAGATTTTCAGGTTCCATGCATACTGTACAGTCTGCATTGTATGTGATCAGTAGTAAAAAGGTTCTGGGAATTCTAGTTGTTCCGTAACCGAAATACAAACCACGCTATTTACAAAGGGTATTACTTTTAGCGTAGCTGAAATGGCGAGCCATTAGAATTTAACGAGGGTGTATTACCCCCGCGCTAGTTAGCGGGGGGGGGGCGGGGGGTAGGGGAGTGGTAGCTAGCTACCCCTCCTCCCCCTCACACAGGTGAATACCCACTTTCACTTTTGGCTCGGACTGTGACAGACGTCTCTGTCTTGGTCCTCGCTTGGCAGCCATTGTCTGTTTTGTCTTTACTTAATCGCTTACTTTTCTTTTACTCAATACATATGTAAACATGTTTTTCAATATTAATCTTACCCGATAATCATGTAGCTGTCAACTCTGTTGCCGACAGAAATCTACGGTCGGGATACGCCAGCGATCGCTATACAGGTGGGGGTGAACACAACAGCGCCATCTGTGGTCAGGTACTCCAGTACTTCTTGTCAACACCACCTCAATTTTTCCTCTGTCGTGCCTCCGGCTAGACCTACATGGATACGCTGTTGATTCTGGAGTTATTGCTCACGATTTGGTGATGTATTTGCTCTAGAGTTTAGCCTTCGCTATTCAGGAAGCTTTATCATTAGCTTAGCAAGTTTTTGGAATTAATTTGATTTAATTTTTTATTTAATTTTGGTGACGAAGAGAGTATGAACTCTCTTTCACTTTTAATGGCCGACCCTTCCCTTAGACGGAAGTGTTGGTGTCGAAGAGAGTATAGACTCTCTTTCTTAATTTTGCTTAACAAAAGTTATAGATTTATTTTATATCTCTCCGCCTTTTATAGGCCTCTTCGATTAACTTCCTTTTATTATAAACTTATTAAAATTAATTTTTATATTTGTTTATATTCGACCTTTCCTAATAGTAGGCGGTCTTTTCTTGGAACCGAAGTTAATTAACATTGAGCCCGTCATTTCGTTTTTACCTGTTAACATATTATGCTATTTTAATGTTTTTGAAAGAATTTCTTTGATAGTCTCGTACTGTTTTCAAAGTTGAACTAACGTTTTGTTTTGTCTCTGCAGTTGTTGACGTTCAGAACGTTCAACTTGCGCTCTATCGTTACGATAGAGAGAGAGTATTCACGGTGTCACGTTGCAGTAAGAGTAAACCGATTCTAGCGTTTTGTTCATTCTTTCTTAGCTTAAAGGGTTTTAATTCTAATAAAGGAACTTTTTATTTGGGAAATCTTTCAGTTTTTTTCCTTTAACAATAATATGTTTTAACGATATATATAATTGGGCTCATCTCTCAGGTTCTAAGTCAAGAGAGAGAGAGAGAGAGATAGAGACGGAGGGAGAGAGAGGAGGATAAACGTTTCGTTCAAGCGGGTAACGTTGTTATCGTTTTTGCTCTTCTCCCTAGTCTCTTTAGGGGAAGAAGGTAAACGTTTCTAGAGTTTTATTCTTGTTCCCAGGCTTTATGCGGTGAGAGATTTTAAACGTAGTTTATTTGATCTAGTGTTTAGTCTCTTTTCCAGCCACTGAATTATTTATCTTTCATTATGTTTTTCTGTTACATTGTAATACTGTTTTCGCAATTACTAACTTTTAATGAAGGATAGAATTGCGTGTTTCAGGTACAAACCACTTAAAGTTTCGAGTTCAGTGAAATAAGTGCAAACAGAAAATCAAAAGTGATAAAGTGATAAGCGCAAAGTGTTACAGTGTTGCGTTCGAGGGTTCGTCTGTTCGTGCCAGTTGTTCGCCTAGTCTGGGACCTCTTACAAGCTCCCAAGCCCAGGGGAGAAGTAACGTCGAAGGACTTATGGGTTCATCAGGCCTTGATCGACGAACAGACGTTTCCCTCCGTGGTTTCGGGTGTAACCAACTCACGTAGCCGACGTGATCACCCCACCCACACAAAGACGAGAGAGCCCATTTATTCCTCGTCTGCGGAAGAGGTTTCTCGCAGAAACCATGGACCAAATCTTGCAGCTTTTAAGTGCAAGTCGGTCCCTTCCGCGCAAGTCCAACTCCTAGGTGGAGCCATTAGCACTGGGTCAGTTCGGACTTGCTGCAGTACGACAACTGCACACCTCCCAGAGAGGCAAGGTGGTACCGCAACAGGCAGTAACTCCGTCTGTTGCCGCACCAGCTGTTTTAGACCCTCAGTCTCAACGGACAGTAGCTCCGTTTGTTGTTGTCTTTCTTAGACTCTAGTGGTCTATGCTGCAGACAATGCAGTCTCAGCTTGCGGTGTTGATGCAGGAGTTTCAGGCAGAGAAGGTTAGCACACCTCCTCCTGCGAGCGCTCCTCCACCTCTGCGCAGTCCACCCTGCCAGACGTATGATGTTGAGGCTCCTCCTGCCTCCATGCGTGAGCTGCCGCATTGGGAGTTGCCAGGTACCAGCGCTATGCAGCAACCTCCACTTTCCTTGAGGCAGGAGCCTCTTGCTATGCGGCAACCTCCTCAACCCTTGAGGCAGGAGCCTCATGCTTTGCAGCAACCTCCTCTTCCCTTGAGGCAGGAGCCTCATGCGTTGCGGCAACCTCCTCCATCCTTGAGGCAGCAGCCTCATGCGTTGCAGCAACCTCCACCATCCTTGAGGCAGCAGCCTCAGGCTATGCGGCAACCGCCTCAACTCTTGAGGCAAGAGCCTCAACTCTTGAGGCAAGAACCTCAACTCTTGAGGCAAGAGCCTCAACTCTTGAGGCAAGAGCCTCAACTCTTGAGGCTAGAACCTCAACTCTTGAGGCAAGAGCCTCAACTCTTGAGGCAAGAGCCTCTCTCTGCGCAGCTACCTCCTCAACCCTTGAGGCAGACGCAACTCTTGAGGCAGGAACCTCATGCTATGCGGCAACCTCCTCTAACCATGAGGCAGGAGCCTCATGCTATGAGGAGCCTCATGCTATGCGGCATCCTCCTCAAACCATGAGGCAGGAGCCTCATGCTATGCGGCATCCTCCTCAACCCATGAGGCAGGAGCCTCATGCTATGAGGAGCCTCATGCTATGCGGCATCCTCCTCAACCCATGAGGCAGGGACCTCATGCTATGAGGAGCCTCATGCTATGCGGCATCCTCCTCAACCCATGAGGCAGGAGCCTCATGCTATGCGGCAACCTCCTCTACCCATGAGGCAGGAGCCTCATGCTATGCGGCATCCTCCTCAACCCATGAGGCAGGAGCCTCATGCTATGCGGCATCCTCCTCAACCCATGAGGCAGGAGTCTCATGCTATGAGGAGCCTCATGCTATGCGGCATCCTCCTCAAACCATGAGGCAGGAGCCTCATGCTATGCGGCAACCGCCTCAACCCATGAGGCAGGAGCCTCATACTATGCGGCATCCTCCTCAACGCATGCGGCATGAGCCTCATCCCTTGCAGCATGAGCCTCATCCCATGCAGCATGAGCCTCATACCATGCAGCATGAGCCTCATCCCATGCAGCATGAGCCTCATCCCATGCAGCATAAGCCGCACGCCATGCAACATGCTCTGCTTACCTTACAGCATGCTCTACATACAGCATGCTCTGCATACAGCATGCTCTGCATACCTTACCGCATGCTCCTCAGTCACACATCTTTGGTTGTTGCCAACTCACTAGACTGTCAAGCAGTTTCATAACGTTGCCTTCTAGTCTGCTGCTTTTGCACCAGTGAAACCCTCACTGAGAGAACTTAGCTTTTCTCGGATATGGTTCCTGTAGATGAGAAAGTGCTATTCTCCCTCCTTCTGATATTCCCTTGAGGACTCTGTCATTTGGACAGGAGCCTTTAGCTGCTTAGCCTCCTATGGACTTTTATTTAAGCATAACATGCTTCCAGGGAGGGTATGGTTCCACTTCAGTCGCTAACCCCGTCTGTTACCACACCTGCTCCCATAGACCTTGAGCTTTGTTGCAAGACATGCAGTCCAAGCTTAGTCCTTGTTAGAGGATTTTTTTGTTTACGGAGTCAGTGTGTCACTGGGAAGACGTTCAACAACCAGCACAAGTGACTTGTTGTGACGCAGTGCGGCAACCTCAGCAACCCGATAAGGAGTTGTCTGTACGACCCAGACAGTCTAGACAGCTTCGGGTTGTCGCTGTACTTCCTCGCTTCCCCATGGTTGACAGTTCACAGACTGTGCAGCAGTACCATGATCTTGTGTCCGGCTCCGTCAGACGACTAGCTTTTAAGAGCTCCCACAAGTCGTCGCTGTCTGGAGATTCTCAGATGGACTATGGATCTGACCAAGGAACTGGGCCTCCTGGTCAATTTTGAGGAGTCCCAGCTCGTCCCATCCCAGACCATTGTCTACCTGGGTATGGATCTTCAGAGTCGAGCTTTTCGGGCTTTTCCGTCGGCCCCAAGGATCTACTAAGCCCTAGAATGCATCCAGAGCATGCTGAGAAGGAACCGATGCTCAGTCAGGTAGTGGATGAGTCTAACAGGGACACTTTCATCGCTGGCCCTGTTCATCGAGTTAGGGAGACGCCACCTCCTCCCCCTTCAGTATCATCTAGCGGCTCACTGGATAAAGGACATGACGCTAGAGACGGTCTCAGTTCCTGTTTCCGAAGAAAGGAGGTCTACTCTCACGTGGTGAAAGAACAGCTTTCTTCTCAAGGAAGTCTACCTTTGGCTGTTCAGAAACCCGACCGCCGTCTCTTCTCTGACGCATCAGACACGGGCTGGGGTTGCGACTTTGTACGGACAGGAATTCTCGGGAACATGGAATCAGGAGCTAAGGACACTTCACATCTATTGCAAGGAGCTGTTGGCGGTTCATCTGGCCTTGATAAACTTCAAGTCCCTCCAGCTTAACAAGGTGGTGGAGGTGGACTCTGACAACACCACAGCCTTGGCTTACATCTCCAAGCAGGGAGGGACTCATTCGTGGAAGTTGTTCTAGATCGCAAGGGACCTCCTCATCTGGTCAAAAGATCGAAAGCTCACGCTGGTAACGAGGTTCATTCAGGGCGATATGAATGTCATGGCAGATCGCCTTAGCCGGAAGGGTCAGGTCATCCCCACAGAGTAGACCCTTCACAAGAATGTTTGCAGCAGACTTTGGGCCCTGTGGGGTCAGCCAACCATAGATCTGTTCACTACCTCGATAACCTAGAGGCTCCCGTTGTATTGTTCTCCGATTCCAGACCCAGCAGCAGTTCACGTGGATGCTTTTCTGCTGGATTGGTCCCATCTCGACCTGTATGTATTCCCGCCGTTCAAGATTGTCAACAGGGTACTTCAGAAGTTCGCCTCTCGCAAAGGGACACAGCTGATGTTGGTTGGCTCCGCTCTGGCCCGCGAGAGAATGGTTCATAGAGGTACTGCAATGGCTGGTCGACATTCCCAGGACTCTTCCTCTAGGAGTGGACCTTCTACGTCTACCTCACGTAAAGAAGGTACACCCAAACCTCCACGCTCTTCGTCTGACTGCCTTCAGACTTTCGAAAGACTCTCAAGAGCTAGGGGCTTTTCGAAGGAGGCAGCCAGAGCGATTGCCAGAGCAAGGAGGACATCCACTCTCAGAGTCTATCAGTCTAAAGGGGAAGTCTTCCGAAGCTGGTACAAGGCCAATGCAGTTTCCTCAACCAGTACCACTGTAACCCAGATTGCTGACTTCCTGTTACATCTAAGGAACGTAAGATCCCTTTCAGCTCCTACGATTAAGGGTTACAGAAGTATGTTGGCAGCGGTTTTCCGCCACAGAGGCTTGGATCTTTCCACCAACAAAGATCTACAGGACCTCCTTAGGTCTTTTGAGACCTCAAAGGAACGTCGGTTGTCCACTCCAGGCTGGAATCTAGACGTGGTCCTAAGGTTCCTTATGTCATCAAGATTTGAACCTCTCCAATCAGCCTCTTTTAAGGACCTCACATTAAAAACTCTTTTCCTCGTGTGCTTGACAACAGCTAAAAGAGTAAGTGAGATCCACGCCTTCAGCAGGAACATAGTTTTCACATCTGAAACGGCTACATGTTCCTTGCAGCTCGGTTTTTTGCTAAACGAGCTTCCTTCACGTCCTTGGCCTAAGTCGTTCGAGATCCCAAGCCTGTCCAACTTGGTGGGGGACGAACTGGAGAGAGTACTTTGCCCAGTTAGAGCTCTTAGGTACTATCTAAAAAGGTCATAACCTTTACGAGGACAATCAGAAGTCTTATGGTGTGATATCAAGAAGCCTTCTCTTCCAAGGTCTAAGAACTCAGTTTCTTACCTATTCAGGCTCCTGATTAGGGAAGCACATTCTCATCTGAAGGAAGAAGACCTTGCTTTGCTGAAGGTAAGGACACATGAAGTGAGAGCTGTGGCTACTTCAGTGGCCTTCAAACAGAACCGTTCTCTGCAGAGTGTTATGGATGCAACCTATTGGAGAAGCAAGTCAGTGTTCGCATCATTCTATCTCAAAGATGTCCAGTCTCTTTACGAGAACTGCTACACCCTGGGACCATTCGTAGCAACGAATGCAGTAGTAGGCGGGGGCTCAGCCACTACATTCCCATAATCCCATAACCCTTTTAACCTTTCTCTTGAATACTTTTTATGGGTTGTACGGTCGGCTAAGAAGCCTTCCACATCCTTGTTGATTTGGCGGGTGGTCAATTCTTTCTTGAGAAGCGCCGAGGTTAAAGGTTGTGATGAGGTCCTTTAGTATGGGTTGCAGCCCTTTATACTTCAGCACCTAAGAGTCGTTCAGCATCCTAAGAGGACCGCTACGCTCAGTAAGGAAGACGTACTTAATAAAGGCAGAGTAATGGTTCAAGTCGTCTTCCTTACCAGGTACTTATTTATTTTATGTTATTTTTGAATAACTAATAAAATAAAATACGGGATACTTAGCTTCTTTGTTAACATGTATGCTGGTCTCCACCCACCACCCTGGGTGTGAATCAGCTACATGATTATCGGGTAAGATTAATATTGAAAAATTTTATTTTCATTAGTAAAATAAATTTTTGAATATACTTACCCGATAATCATGATTTAATTGACCCACCCTTCCTCCCCATAGAGAACCAGTGGACCGAGGAAAAAATTGAGGTGGTGTTGACAAGAAGTACTGGAGTACCTGACCACAGATGGCGCTGTTGTGTTCACCCCCACCTGTATAGCGATCGCTGGCGTATCCCGACCGTAGATTTCTGTCGGCAACAGAGTTGACAGCTACATGATTATCGGGTAAGTATATTCAAAAATTTATTTTACTAATGAAAATAACATTTTCATGTTTGTATATATATTTGAGTATAGAAATAAGTAAGTTTCCTTTTCAGATGTGTGTGTGTAGTGTACTGTACGATATCTACGTGGAGGCCTCGGCAGTTAGGCCACCACGGCGTATTTTATGGGTGGCGATCGAGTTTGACTTGTGTCTTTCTCTCTCTCTCTCTCTTGAGGTCGTTCACCCTTTTACTACGTGTTACTACGCCCTTGTAGCCTAGCTTCCTTTCCGTGTGGGGGGTTGCTACGCCGTACGTTTGTATCAATTAGTTATGAATCTAATTGTAGTTGTTTTTTGTTTTTCAGCTTGTAGAACGATTCCTTTTGGGGTTTTCGTTCTTTCTTTAGTGTTCATTCATTTTTAAATTACATAATTACATAGTTACATAATTATAATTGTTATAATTCTGTTTTGGTTACAGCTCTTCTTCCGCGAGTGTAAGTGGTTGTGAGGGCACGTGCCTGTTGTGTAATTCTTGTTCCTTTCCCTCGGGATTCCTCTTCGGAGCCTTCCCGGGGGAATGAATGTGTACTAATATTATTTGTTTTATTTTTTTACAGTTACCGATCTAGTTCGTTTCTGTAATAAAGCAACGGTGTGAGCTGTCTGGTTGAGTCCTGGGGATTCGGCTGTTGCTGCCTCCCCCCTTGTATTTTCGTCAGGGGCGTGTCTCCTTCTACTGGTAGTACTCCCGTGTTGACGGACAGCTCTCCAGTTCATTTTAGAACAGTCAGGAGGCTTGCCTCCTTGGGCAGATAACTTTCCTTTCGAGGGAAGTTTTTCCTGTCCAGGCTTGAGTTTTTCTCCTTTTGGGGGGTTCTTCTCTTGCCTTTTTTTCGTGCGACTATGCTCTTGGTGCTGAGCGGTCGCACCTGCAGTTTCGCTCAAGGGGCTGGGCAACTGCAGGAGCTCCTCTTCGGAGGATTGCTCCTTTTAGGTCACTGGCTGACCAGTCTCTTCCACGAAGTGTTTCTCTTTCGTTCGCGAGAGAGTACACTCATAGAGACTCCTCTTCGGAGGTTTCTTCTGTTGCTGTTGGCCTCCCTCGCCGTAAGGCCCTCCGTCCGCCTCGTCGTAAGGGCCTCTCATCTCCCTATAAGGGTGCTTGAGGCGCCTTTTGGATCTCCGTTTGCAGCCTACAACTCCTTTTTCTTGATCTTCCGCCTTGGTGCAGATGGACAGCAGTCTGATCTCGTCTTCCGACGGGCAACGGTCTGCCCGACGGACAGCGGTCTTCCGACGGACATCAGTCTCCCGGCGGACAACGATCCCTTCGGGGCAAAGGGTTGCCCCCACGGGGGTTCTTCCCTTGCGTGTCAGGGTTTCCCTGCGCGCATGCTGCTCATCAGCGCTCTCCTGTTCGTCAGCGCTTTCAAGATGATCTTCCCTGCGGTTCCTGTTTGTTCCTGTTACGCGCCCTGTGCGCCCACGTTCGCCCTCGCGATCTAGAACGTCGGTTCAGGTCAGGGTCAAGGACTCTTCTTCTTTGCGCAGGCTTCCACGCGTAGCCTTCTGCTCGTCAGCGATCATCAGCTCATCAGCGATCATCAGCTCGCCAGCGATCATCAGCTCGTCAGCGATCATCAGCCCGCCAGCGATCATCAGCTCGCCAGCGATCTCCGGATCGCCCACGTGTGTTACAGCCGGCACGCCAACGTTCTCCAACACTTCTGAAGGAACATGGTTCGCCAGCTACTAGCTCACCTGCGCATGCTGATCGCCATCGCGCGACCCTCAACTGCGGATGCTGATCGCCATCGCGCGACCCTCAACTGCGGATGCTGATCGCCATCGCGCGACCCTCAACTGCGGATGCTGATCGCCATCGCGCGACCCTCAACTGCGGATGCTGATCGCCATCGCGCGACCCTCAACTGCGGATGCTGATCGCCATCGCGCGACCCTCAACTGCGGATGCTGATCGCCATCGCCCGACCCTCAACGGCGGATGCTGATCGCCATCGCGCGACCCTCACCTGCGGATGCTGATCGCCATCGCGCGACCCTCACCTGCGGATGCTGATCGCCATCGCACGACCCTCAACTGCGGATGCTGATCGCCATCGCGCGACCGCACACCTGCGGATGCTGATCACCATCGCTCACCCTTGCGCATGCTGATCACCATCGCGCGACCCTCAACTGCGTATGCTGTTCGCCATCACGCGATCGCCCACCTGCAGATGCTGTTCGCCATCGCGCGACCGCCAACCTGCGCATGCTGATCGCCATCGCGCGACCCTGGCATGCTGATCACCATCGCGCGACCCTGCGCATACTGATCACCATCGCGCGACCCTGCGCATGCTGATCACTGCTCGCGATCGCTCACCTTCGCATACTGCTCGCCAACGCACGATCGCTCACCTGCGCATACTGCTCGACCATCGCGTCGGCATAACACAACGCACCATCGCCAACCTGCGCGTTAGCGCTCACCAGCTCACCACCGATCGCTTGTTGATCCATATCGCCAGCGGTCCTCCTCGCCCACGCAGCAGCGCGTTTCCTCGCTAACGCTTGCGTTCGCCGCCTCGGACTCGCTCTCATCCACCTGCCCACCCTCACGACCGCTCGCCTGCGCGCCCGCGCGACCGCTCGCCTGCGCGCCCGCGCGACCGCTCGCCTGTGCGACCGCTCGCCTGTGCGACCGCTCGCCTGCGCGACCGCTCGCCTGCGCGACCGCTCGCCTGCGCGACCGCTCGCCTGCGCGACCGCTCGCCTGCGCGACCGCTCGCCTGCGTGCCCGCGCGACCGCTCGCCCGCGCGACCGCTCGCCCGCGCGACCGCTCGCCCGTGCGACCGCGTGACCGCTCGCCCGTGCAACCGCGCGACCACTCGCCCGCTCGCCCGCGCGCCCACACGCCCACGTGCCTGCACGTCTACGCTCATGCTCTCCAATGTTCGCCCACCCGCGAACCAACGGTTTTTTTCCATCGCGCAGACGGATGGTGTTCCGTCGCGCGAACCTACAGTGTTTCTTCCCACAAATGTCGGCTTATTTCTTGCAGTACCCATTGCTCGTCTATGGGTTATCGCTCGCCGACCACCAGGAATTCCCGTCGCGCGAGCTCCAGGGCAATTGCGACCACGATTCCCAATGGGGTTTTCGCAGCATGACCAGCCTGGCGAGTTCTTCTGGAGCGTATTTCCAGAACACTGTCTCACCCCGTAAACACAGAGCATGGCACTTGCAAGAATAGGAGAAACTTAAGGGAGATCTGAGCAACACTCCTCTATTCCTGAACCTGGGTTAGCCCTTCCCCGTCATTCCCTGGAAGGATTTTTGGCGGGGGGGGGCTTTCCGTTCGAGATTTCTCCATCGGACAAGGGGTGACTGCTTACCTCTTCCTCTGGGAGCTTACCAGGTTCTTTCCCTCCTCGGTTACGGCCCGAGGTTTGGTTCAAGGAAGCTACAGGAAGATCAAGGGTACTTTCCTCCTCTCGAGCTCAGGCACCTTGGCCTTTCGTCGTTAAGTATCTAATTTGTGGACAAGCTCGATGTTGTACCATCTGGACGCGCTGACTGAGGGCTTCCTTTGGGTGTCTCATCTGTGGAGGTCGACGACCTCAGACACCCTTCCATCCTTGAGAAGAGTTTGTTTGTGCCCAAGGACAGAGACTTAGACAGCTGCTGTGCGGAGTAAATCGACTTCCGGTTTCACTCCTCCAAGGCGCTTTCTTCCAGACTCTGCAGGGCTCCAGCGTCCTTTTCTTTCAACCACATCGGCCTAAGTTATCGGCTACGACAACTGGGACAAGGTGTCCAATTGCAGTTTCCTCCTGTCAGGAACAGATGGCACGGGAGACTCCCCCGGGGGGGCATAGTCCTAAAAGGAGTTTACGAACTCTAGGATTGCAGGTTTTTCGCTGGGAGGATGCTTAAGGTTACTCATCCGAATGACAGCTTCCCGATGCCCATTCCCGCACAATCTCTGTGAGTAGCCAAGGATATCGTGCCTGCCGTCCCTGTCAGCGAATACAGTGTCTCTGAACCTCTATGCCATAGCGTCAGCAGAGTTGCCCGGTTGGGCAGAATGATCCATACCTTAGGCGAAGGTCTCCCTTAGGATCATCGACGGCTTCACCCCCGCCCCCCTCAGTCGATCCTTTCTTGTAAGGAAGGATCTGAGAGGGGATGTCCATAGTCGACCTCTCAGCCCCGATCAAGTTTTTCGAACAAACTTCGGCCAGCGTAGACCAGCAGAATCGATCAGACTGGTAACGAGGCGACAGGACTCCTTAAACCCTGGATCGGAAGGACGGGTACTTTCAGTTTCCATTCCATCCATCTTCCAGGGTGCTCGTCGAATTCAGCCTAGACTGCAAGTATTCCTGCTTATGATGCAGTGTGGCTATCCTGCTGTGGCATAGCAGGTTTGTTTCCCCAGAGAATTCTCCCTGCCTTCCTCTTGGCCGCTCAGGTGCAGGCTTCCGCCTCCTCTGCTGTTTGGAGGGCTGGTCAACTCCGGTAGGCTCGGGTTTCGACCTTCTTCAGCTCCGGGACAAGCTTCCGGATGCTTACCATGAGTGTGGGCTCATGGTATTTTGCTTGGAGCCTTCTCTTCCTCTGCCTCAACATCTGGAGTATCTGGCCATGATATTGAGTCAACTGCCTTACCACATTGGAAACCCCGCTTCTCGTACGTCCAGCGAGGTTAAGCAACGTCGGTACTTGGATGGGTGACCACCTGGGGACGCCAGATTCTGTTACCACATCCTCCGAGCCTTCCTTTCGGTTGACTGTGGCAAGACTGAGGAGAGTCGCAGTACCTGTTCTCAGTCAAGCAGAGCTTTCAGCCCTACCTTGGAACGTTTCCTATTTCTTCTTTCCTCATTGACCCGTCTATAGTCCGAACGGTCGCCTCAGGATAAGTTCCATGTGGGGCGATCCAAGTTCCGGTGGCTTCAGGCAATGTTTAACCGGACTCCCTGGCCCTATGGGACCAGCGGAACTATTAGACCTGCAATGGGTGTTGACCTATGGAGCCTCTTGATGGTAGTGGATATTCTCGTCCTTTCCCCACATTCTTGATGCGGTTCTCGGACTCGTCAAAAGGAAAGGGGGGGGGGGGGCATGTTCCGGTCCAGGCCTATGGTCAAGACCTGAAGGATACCTCTCCATCATTCAGGCAGGCTTAGGGGCCTTAGTCTGGCCCCTCTTCAGATCCTACAGCTCCTGCCGAGTCGCCCCGTTGCGCGTCGACTTCATTCTAACCAGCAGGGGACGCATTTTCACACCTTCACATCTTGCAGTAGAGATACCGGGATGATTGAGATTCTCTCAATACCACCATCGGCTCTCTCATTCCAGGCAGGGGAATGTTTCTCTCAGACTATCCGAGCAGAGCCTCATAGAGAGAGTGTACCTAGGGGTCTTCGACCTTGGGTAACCAGCAAGTGCTGGTCTGGGGGACCTGATCGCGACAGCTTGGAACCTCAAGCTTCCGCTAGTCTTCCCCCCAGTCTCAGACCCCGAGACTCTGGCAAGATGCATTCCGGTGATGGTGGGACAACTTCGACGCCTGTGTCTTCCCTCCTTTTTGTCTGCGGACAATGGGTCTCAACAAGACCAGGTTGTCTGTCAACCTTTCAATGGGAGAGCTCCACTGGGACTACGCGCAGAACGGTTTCTGGACCCTCTGCTTCCCCTGACGGAACTCCCGGGAGAGCTTCTCCCACGGCGCAGACTACTCAAGCAACCACACTGCGACATCTCTCCCGAACCGGGGCGTCGCTTCGGCTTCATGCCTGGAGACACTACGCATCCTCCTCTAGAAGAGACAACCCGCTACAGTCGCGGTACGGAGGTCGCGTCATCTGCGATAGTCATCCACAGGGGTCTCCCAGGCAAAGTGAAGAGTCTAAGGTGGTTGGTGCCGTGGGAGATATACCTCTTCCCTTGAGGCCTCTTCTCCAGCAATAACGGTCTTAGTGCCTTTCGGCGGGAGGAAACTCCTTTCCGCTCTCGGCAATGAAGCCTGCCGCTCAGCCTTTCCCTGACCTTCAGGCTTAAAGGAATAACTTTTTCCTGCCCGTTGGATCTATCCTCGCTCATGCGAAGCTACGATCGTCCCTGCCCTAGTCGGAGGAAGACCTCCAACTTGGAGCATGGCTCGGACTTTTAGTCCTTTAAGATATCTTCTCAAGACCCTTTTACGACAGGCCTCGGATTGTATTCCGCCTTGGGTCTTCTGCTCACTCTGGCCACGGCCAGTGTGTAAGCAATCTTCTTGGTCTCTTACTACTCCCCCCTTTCTAAGAAAGAGGGGAAGGCAACATTCAGGCTCGCTCCTGAGTTGTTGGCTAGACTCAGAATCTGAGGGTCCCGGCCCTTCGGTCCGATTCATTCAAGATTTCGAGTCTCCATTCTGTGTCTGATGTCCCAAGACCTTCTCTTTCTTGCCAGTAAGGAATCGAGAGGTTAGCGCTGGGAACAGCTGCAGTTTGTCCTCAGTTGCAGCTGATTTGGGAACACAAGGAGGACATGGGGGGAGAGTCACCAGTATACCTCTTCAGCCCGGACTCAAGGACATTCATCTCGACCTGTCTTCAGACTCTCCCCCGTCACGTCGCCCTACAGCACGATGTTGGATACATCGCAACGTCCCTCGCCTTCGAGTAATACTACTCTGTGATGCAGGTGCTACAAGCTGGAGTCTGGAAGCGTCTGATGACCTTCGCAGCCCGCTTCCTGCAGGGCGTGACCCACAGGAGTCTCGATACGTTTTTTATCGCTCTGTGGTGGCTACACAACAGCTGGTCTAACCTCAGGCTCCTTTTTGGACAGGTAGCAGAAGGTTGAGGGCATTGTTATCAGGTTTTAGTCTGCATGAACGAAAGAAGTATGTCTGGCCCTTACTACTTTCTTCATCATCCCCTCTACGGGGAAGCAGCATCCTGGTCTCTGCATAGCTGACCTCGAACCTCTGCAGGTAAACCATGCTTCCTTGTATTCCGAGTATTGAGTCAATACTGTCGCGTCCCCCATACCCTGACGAGGTGGTATTGGGAACGTCCTAACCCAGAGTTCCTTCTGGAACTCCAGGTCAACTGCCTAGGACGAGTCACACTTCTTCCTTCACACACAAGCTTACGTAGGCCACATGGTACTTGTGAGGTGCAGGGACTCCCTTTCTCGAGTGCGACTCACTCGGATTCTGAGTCCCCGGGTAAAGCCAAAGCCAGTATGGCTGGGGACTTTCCACCCTTCCTAAGGGATAAGTCACCCTTTGTAAATAGCGGGGTTTGTATTTCGGTTACGGAACAAATGACAAATTCGAAGATAATTTGTATTTTTCCTAACCATACAAACCTTAGCTATTTACACATATTTGCCAGCCAGCCCTGTCCCCCAAGACAAGTCCTACCTCTAAGTGAAAGTGAGTATTCACCTGTGTGTGAGGGGGAGGAGGGGTAGCTAGCTACCACTCCCCCCCCCCCCCCCCCGCTAACTAGCGCGGGGGTAATACACCCTCGTTACATTCTAATGGCTCGCCATTTCAGCTACGCTAAAAGTAATACCCTCTGTAAACAGCTAAGGTTTGTATGGTTAGGAAAAATACAAATTATCTTCGAATTTGTCATATTAACCAATTAGCTGTAACCAGCTTGTTGTGTTAATTTGAACCAGAAACATTTGCCAAGCCTGTTAGCTGTCCAACTTTCCTAATGTTAATTTACTACAATTATCACTTTTGATTCAGAAAGATCTTTTTGGGGAATCTTTAAGGGTTTCTGGAAATTGGACTAGGTGGGCTTTTTAGATTACTTTTTAATAAGCAGCCCCTCAACTTATATGATGCTTTAGAGATCTGTCGTAGATTAAACTTGTTTACATTTTTCTTTTATTTTAAAAGATTTATCAGTAAATGATGCCTTTGAAAAAAATTGTTAGTTTAACAAAAGCCACCAAAATAATAAAGCTTATAAATATAAAAATCTGTTATGGTATGGGGGCTACTATTAATTGATTTATAGGGGTATAGGATTGTATTGCCAGTGAATTTATATTTGGTAGAAATTTGACAATATATTGAATGTTGATTAAAATACACCTATTGCTACTTATGTGTTCGTTCTGTTACTAAATCCTTCATTATGTACATCTTGAAAGTTTTGCCTATACTTTAGTAGGTAGCTGAAGGTATTACAGATCAAAAGAAACTCTTCTTGACCAAAGATGGTGTGAGGGGACTAGGTTTATTTTTTTTCCTTGTTCTTTTGTGTTAATGGAAGTGACCAAAGTTAGATCTTGATAATAAGAATCTTCTTTCCATAAGAAAAGTGGAGGTGCTTGATCTTTAAAAGAACCATAGACAGTACTTCAACCTTCTTTGTGTCTGACCATATTGATCATATATATGATAAATTATAGTACCATTATTTTTTAAACCTAAGCTCTATCAAGCCTTTTCTTTCCCGCCTTATGATTATAAATTTAAGCTTGTGTATTTAGAGATTCATTAAAACAAAAAATTACAGTATCTATTTTTAAGCTATTTCAGAAATGTATCTTTAATGTAAGTCTTGTAGCACAATACTTTACTCTAGTATATTTTCATCATGTGTATGAATATTCACTATCTTGCAGGCAGTATTGGATGCCATGGTATCAATAATGTTGGTCGAAGGTTGCAGCTCCAAAGAGCTACTTTCCCGGGTCCTCCAGTTGCGACACTCGTCACTCATGGCAGTTGTGACACCCAAACCATCTGCTATAGCCAAAGCTCAGATTTCGCAGTTTGTGACACTATTTGTCGCTTCTTTGAATATCATCTATGCCATTTTTGCTGGTAAGTAAATTTTAAGGTGATTGGTTCCTTAGAGTGATTAAGTTTCACTTGGGAGTTATTTTTTTCTATGATTTCTTTGGTATACTGTTCTTGAATATCAACTGTCATTTCATTTGTTTTTTTTAGTTAAGGCCCTATTCTCAGTAGGGCCATCAATGAAACTTGCAGGGCATGTTATAGATTGTATTTATTTACAGTCATCTGTTGATCAGTCTCTTCCTACTTGAGTAACTTGTTCCTATCTTCACCTCTTTAAAACAAATCCTTTTTGACAAGCCCTATTGTGCCTAGAAATGACTCATGGGTCTCATTACACTACAGCAATTCAGTAGTATTGTCTTTATTTGTTTAAATGTTTTTCAATTACAGTATTTTATGTGAATAACTATGAGCGTAATTTGCAGCAATGCTTGCTAAGATTGAAACTATTTCATTAACCAGATCATGTATCTTAAAGAGCAAGCAATCATATACAACACTACAAAGTTTATAGAATTTTGATGTTTTAATGAACTGCAGTTCAAGCTTCATTTAAAAACTTTAATGCTTGAATATGTATATTTTTATATTGCTACGTTTTATTTGAGATTTGGGATTTTTCTATGGAGTTTTATATTGTTTACCAGAAAAGTAGGTTCCACGAAATCAAAGATAATAGTGCTTCTGACAGTCGGTCATAGATATACTATGAGAGGTTTAGGAACTGTGAAATGGAAGGTTACAGCAAGAAAGAAATATAAAGTTTTTCTTTCCATATACAAACCTTTTTTGTTCCGTAACCGAAATACAAACCACGCTATTTACAAAGGGTTTACTTTTAGCGCAGCTGAAATGACGAGCCAATAGTTTTTAACGAGGGTTAATTACCCCCGCGCTAGTTAGCGGGCGGTGGGGAAGGGTAGCTTGCTACCCCTCCCCCCTCCACACACCGGTGACTTGCTTCACTTCACTTTTGGCTCGGCGGTGATCAGACGTGTCTGTTCATCGCCTTCGTGACAGCCTTTAATTTTCTTCTTTTTCTTTTCAGCTTGTGTGATTGGTTGGAAGTTGACCTTCAGTTATTTTCTTTTATTTAATATGCGTACATGCCCTGGAGTTGCCGGCTGTCCTTGTGGGACTTTCATGTCGGACGTGATTACGGATCCTCACACCCTCTGCCCTCAATGTCGGGGCCGACGGTGCGACCAGGATAACATGTGCCGTGAGTGCAGGGAGTGGTCTGCCTCCCAGTGGGAGAGGTTTGGCCGTCGGCGTAAGAAGAAGTCCAAGAGAGACCGTTCTCCTCCGGGGTTAGCCTTGAAGGAGGAAGGTTCTCGGGACTCTTCTTCCGCCGCCCAAACCTCCTCCGAAGCTCCCCCTCGTCCGCCTCCTAAGGAGAGTCGTCCGAGTGGGAGCGCAGGCCCTTGTTCTGTTTCCCTACCTTCGGTGGGGGGAGAGGGCGTCGCCTCCCATAGCGAGGCGGTTCCCCCTCCTCCTCCGGGGGAGGTTATTGATAATAATACTTTATCCAGTGATGATCTGTTACAGATTTGGTCGTCCCTGGGGCTTAAGGGCTTGCCCTCCAGGGTCGCTCTTATTGACCTTGTCTCGTTGGGGGCCGCTGTTAAACAGTCGCCGGTGGTAGCGGAGGTAGACCCTCTGTCTATTGTCGACGTCGTGGTGACAGAGGCCTCCGACGTGGCTGGGCCTTCCGACGCAGGTGCTGTTGCTGGTGATGGTGCTCTAGGCTCTCCTCCTCCTTCCGTGCATCCTTCGAAGGGGGAAGTGAGTCCTTCGGTCTCGACTGCTGCCCAGCTTCCTTCTGAGAGAAGTGTTTTGAAGGAGACTCCCCTTCGGAGGACCGATGGTCCCGACGATCTCCCCCGAGGCCGCCTCCGCCGTAAGGCTCACCGCCCTCTACGCCACAAGGGCCTCCCTTCCCCTTACAGGGGGACTAAGAGGCGCCTTTTTGGGTCTTCGTCCTCCGGGGGGGACTCTCCTCGTCAGCCTCAACCGATGAACCTCTCTGCAGACCGCTCACCATCTCCTGCCGGATCTTCGCCTTCTGGAGAACTCGTCACCCGACGGGCAACGGTCCCTTCGGGGCTAAGGGATTCTTCCCTTACGCGAGCAGGGCCAGCGCACAAGCGCTCTCCTGCTCGCCAGCGATCTCCTGCTCGCCAGCGATCTCCTGCTCGTCGACGATCTCCTGCTCGCCAAGACTCTCCTGCTCGCCGACGCTCACCTGCTCGTCGGCTCTCTCCTGAGGTTCGCCCCCCTCGCCAGCGCTCTCCTGCTCGTCAGCTCTCTTCCGAGTGTCAGCGCTCATTTGAGGACCATCGCCCTGCGGTCTCTGACCACCCTTTAGTTCCTGCTGAACTCCCTGCTCACCATCCACCTGGTCCTGTGGCTACGCAACATCGTGCTGCGCGTGTGTCAGAAACACATGTTCGCCAACGCGCCAGCGATCTTCCCGTTCCTGCTCGTGAACCTATCCTCTCACAGGACACGCGTCGACCTTCTGCTCGCCAGCGATCACCAGCTCGCCAGCGATCACCAGCTCGCCAGCGATCACCTTCACATGCTGCCCGCCATCGCACGAACCTGCATGATCGCCCGCTTACGCATGCTGCTCCTCATCGCAACACCCTGAACGATCGCCTTCCTGCGGAGGCTGATCACCATCGCACCCTTTCTCGCGATCATTCACCTGCGCATGCTGCTCGCCATCGCACAACCCTGCACGATCGCCCGCTTACGCATGCTGCTCCTCATCGCAACACCCTGAACGATCGCCTTCCTGCGGATGCTGATCACCATCGCACCCTTTCTCGCGATCATTCACCTGCGCATGCTGCTCGCCATCGCACAACCCTGCACGATCGCCCGCTTACGCATGCTGCTCCTCATCGCACAACCCTGAACGATCGCCTTCCTGCGGATGCTGATCACCATCGCACCCTTTCACGCGATCATTCACCTGCGCATGCTGCTCGCCATCGCACAACCCTGAACGATCGCCCGCTTACGCATGCTGCTCCTCATCGCGCAACCCTGAACGACCGCCCTATTGCGCGCGATCATTCACCTACACATGCTGCTCGCCATCGCTTACCATCACGTGGTCATTATCGCCAGCGATCTTCTTCACCTACGCGGCAGCACGATCCCTCGCCGTCGCGCCATCGCTTGCGTTCGTCGCCTCGGACACGTGTTCATTTACCTGCCCACCCTCACGCCCACTCGCCTGCGCGCCCGTGCGACCGCTCGCCTGCGCGCCCGCGCGACCGCTCGCCTGCGCGCCCGCGCGCCCGCGCGACCGCTCGCCTGCGCGCCCGCGCGACCGCTCGCCTGCGCGCCCGCGCGATCACCCGCGCAACCATTCGCCTTTGCGCGACCGTTCACCCTTGCGCGACCATAGTTCGCGGCGAATTCCACAGCCGGTGGTAGCAGCAGGGACGCGTGCTCCTAGACGGCACTCGGGATCACCTCCATCCAAGCACAGGTTGGTATTGCAGGACGAGGACAGGTCATTACAGCATTCTTCCCCACCTTCTTTTCAGGCAGGTACCGTCGTGTCCACTCCAAAGGATCGCCCGATCCCTTTCACCTTAGCGAGGATTTCGGACTCTGTGTCCTTTGAGCAGCAGACTTGGTTTGGTCCGCTGGCACGGGCGTTAGTGAGGGTTATGAAACCAGCACTCGCCGGCCAGGGTAACAAACCAGCGGCTGTCTCTCCTACGCTGAAGAGAAAGAGAGGAGTGGACTTCGTGGTGACTTCCCCCAGGGCGAAGTTGGTTCCCAAGAGGTCGGTCTCGAGGGTCCCCTCTCCTGCACGAGTACTCTCTCCTTCTCCCATGGACGAGGCCTTTCCGTCCTCAGGTGAGTCCAGTGGACCGGTAGTCTTCCCCTCGGCACCAGGGGGGGAGACTTCGCTTCAGGCAGGAGAATCGTCTCGTGAGGAAGGGGCCCCTCGAACCTCGTTGTTGGGATCCTGTATCCCTCCTAGGAGGGAGCCCAAGGATTCCAAGACCATCCCTAAATCCTCTGCAAGGATTCGACAGGAACCCACGACTACCCAGGGGAATGTCCACGTATCACCCCAGGAAGAGATTCCTGGGGCAGGAGACTTAGCTGCCAGCCCGCAGGGAGGAGAACAGCAAGAGTCCGAACATGCCTTCTGGCAGGTCCTAAGCCTGATAAGGCAACTTAACAGTCTTACGGATCCAGTCATCCCCCCCCGTGAAGGCAAAGACACGATTCTGGATGAAGTGTTTGACGTTCGGAAGGCCCCTAAGACCAGTGCAGCTCTGCCCTGGTCTCGGGGGCTGAAGAGTGCCAGAGCTAGGGCCAATGCTCAGCTCGCACTTCTTGCCTCCTCCAGTCGTTCCACTGCCGGGAACAAACTCATCCCTCCTCCTCGCCTTCAGCAGAGGAGGTATTTCGAGATCCTGGGTGAGCACAACCTCGCTCTTCCTCTCCATCACTCTGTGGAGGAGCTGGCGAAGGGAGTTCCCTTGGAGAAACTCTCTGCCCGGCAGGTGTCGTTCTCGGCGGCAGAGATCCTTAACCACGAGAAGGTCGCTAAGTGTGCCATGCAGGCCACTTCGTGGCTGGACTTCTGGTTAGGATCTCTGGGCATCCTATTGCGATCTGAGGACTTGTCCAAGGAGACCAATAGGAAGGCCCTAGAGACCTTCTTGCTCTCGGGCACCCGCTCCATCGAGTTCTTGGCGCACCAGGTTACCACCCTGTGGGCCAACTCGGTGTTGAAGCGTCGCGATGCTGTGTCCGAGAGATTCCATCCGAAGGTCCCCGCCGTAGATGTGTGTAGGCTCCGACATGCCTCCCTCCTGGGGGAGAGCCTGTTTGAGCCTCAAGACTTGGAGCGAACGGCTGAGAGGTGGAGGAAATCCAGCACGGACTCCCTCCTCCACAGGGCCCTTACAACTCGGCCCTATAAGCCTCCAGCCCCGCCACAACAGCAGCAACAGCCTCGTAAGGCTCCAAAACAGGCACCGGCAGCTAAGAAAGTGGTGTCTAAGCCCCAGCCCTTTCCAGCCAAGGTCAAGAGGGGTGGTAAGTCCTCCAGGGGAGGCAAGACTTCTAGGGGTGGCGGCCGCGGCCGCAAGCCCTAGGGGTGGCAGTCCCCCTGCGTGTCCACCTGTGGGGGGATGCCTTCAGCGTTGCGTCCGCAGGTGGCAACATCTCGGGGCCGATGGTTGGACGATCTCAGTGATCGGCCAAGGTTATCGCGTCCCGTTCACGTCATCTCAACCTCCCTTGACAGCGAATCCAGTGTCGTTGAGCTCCTATGCCATGGGATCGGCAAAGGGGCTGGCCCTTCAGGCCGAAGTCAAGACCATGTTCGAGAAGGGTGCTCTCCAGGAGGTCGTGGACGGCTCTCCAGGCTTCTTCAGTCGACTCTTTCTTGTAAAGAAGGCTACTGGAGGCTGGAGACCCGTCATCGATCTCTCGGCTCTGAACAGGTTTGTCAAACAAACCCGGTTCAGCATGGAGACAGCAGACACGGTCAGACTTGCGGTGAGACCACAAGACTTCATGTGTACACTGGATCTAAAGGATGCGTACTTCCAGATCCCAATCCATCCGTCTTCCAGGAAGTACCTGAGATTCTGCCTAGACAACAAGATCTACCAGTTCAAGGTGCTGTGTTTCGGTCTCTCCACAGCTCCTCAGGTGTTCACCAGAGTGTTCACCCTGATTTCGACTTGGGCGCACAGGAACGGCATTTGTCTCCTTCGTTACCTAGACGATTGGCTGATCCTAGCAGACTCGGAGTCGACCCTTCTTCGACACCGAGACAGGCTTCTAGATCTTTGCCAGGATCTGGGGATCGTGGTAAACCTCGAGAAGTCCTCTCTGCAGCCGTCCCAACGACTGGTTTATCTAGGCATGCTAATAGACACCAATCTCCACAAAGCCTTTCCATCAGACGACCGGATAGCAAGGCTGAGGAGGGTGGCGGAACCTTTCCTCAGGCGAAAAGAACTCCCCGCCCAATCGTGGTTGCGTCTCTTGGGCCACCTATCCTCCCTGGCCCGTCTGGTTCCAAACAGCCGCCTCAGGATGAGATCCCTTCAATGGCGGCTCAAGTCCCGGTGGAATCAAGGATCCGATTCCCCGGACACTCTGATCCCAATGGGGTCTCTGGAACAGACGGACTTGCGGTGGTGGCTGGCCGACGAGAACCTGCGAAAGGGAGTGAGTCTTCTCGTCCTTCCCCCGGAATTGACTCTGTTTTCGGACGCGTCAAAAGAAGGGTGGGGGGCGCACGTTCTGAACCAGAGGGCCTCAGGCCTTTGGTCAGAATCAGAAAAGTGCCTACACATCAACCTGCTAGAATTGAAGGCCGTCTTTCTGGCCCTTCAACAGTTCCAACGGTTCCTGGCGGGTCACTCCGTGGTGGTGATGAGCGACAACACCACGGTAGTGGCTTATATCAACAAGCAGGGAGGCACTTTTTCGCAACAGCTATCCCATCTTGCAGTAGAGACTCTGAGGTGGACCGAAACCCACTCGATAACACTATCAGCTCGCTTCATTCCTGGCAAGAGGAATGTGCTCGCCGACAGTCTGAGCAGGGCTTCGCAGATAGTGAGTACCGAGTGGTCTTTGGATCCTCAGATAGCCAACAAAGTCCTGACTTTGTGGGGTTCCCCGACGGTGGACTTGTTCGCGACAGCCTTGAACTTCAAGCTGCCCCTGTACTGCTCACCAGTCCCGGACCCCAAGGCACTCTGGCAAGATGCTTTCCAGCAACGGTGGGACAACATCGACGTGTACGCCTTCCCACCATTCTGTCTGATGAGAAGGGTGCTCAACAGGACCAGACTATTGGTCAACTGTTCCATGACTCTAGTAGCTCCGCTATGGCATCACGCGGAATGGTTTCCGGACCTTCTGCAACTCCTAACGGAACTCCCAAGGGAGCTTCCTCCACGACACGAGCTTCTCAGACAACCCCACTCCGGTGTCCCTCACAGGGCCGTAGCCTCGCTTCGGCTTCACGCCTGGAGACTATCCAGCGTCTCCTCGCGGAGAGAGGCTTTTCGCAACAGGTTGCGGAGAGAATGTCTCGGCACCTGCGAAGGTCCTCTGAGGGAGTCTACCAAGCGAAGTGGAGAGTCTTTTGTGGTTGGTGTCGTGGAAGGGGTATCTCTCCACTCGATGCCACTATTCCAGCAATAGCGGACTTCCTTGTGTATCTGCGAGAAGAAATGCGCCTTTCTGTCTCGGCAGTGAAAGGCTATTGCTCAGCCTTAAGCTTGGCCTTCAGATTGAAGGGCGTGGATATTTCTTCATCGCTAGAACTCTCTTTACTCATACGTAGCTATGAGCTTACCTGCCCCCAGTCGGAAGTGAGACCCCCTCCTTGGAACGTGGTTCGAGTTCTCAGGTCTCTCAAGAGACCTCCCTTCGAGCCATTACGCCAGGCCTCCGATCGCCACCTGTCTTGGAAGACGGCTTTCCTACTCGCCTTGGCCTCGGCCAAGCGAGTTAGTGAACTTCATGGTCTCTCGTACGACATCGCCCATTCAAGGGGATGGGGGGAGGTAACGTTCAGGTTCGTCCCTGAGTTTGTGGCCAAGACTCAGAATCCTGGAGTGCCGGATCCTCGGTTCGACTCTTTCAGGATCGCGAGTCTCCGTTCTGTAACAAACGACCCAGACCAGCTGCTACTATGCCCAGTGAGGTGTCTGAGGTATTACTTGAAGAGAACGGCTGCAGTCCGTCCTCATGTGCGAGCTTTGTTTGTGAGCACAGGCAGGACAAAGAGGAGGGTCACAAGGAACACCATCTCTGCTTGGATTCGAAGGGTTATCCACCATGCCCTGAATCCTGACCCTCCTCCGTCACGTCGCCCTCGGGCCCACGATGTCAGGGGTATTGCTACATCCCTGGCCTTCAAGAGAAACTTCTCTGTGACGCAGGTACTTCAAGCGGGGGTCTGGAAGCGTCAAACGACCTTCACAGCCCACTACCTGCAAGACGTGACCCACAGGAGCCTCGATACGTTCTCTATCGGCCCTGTGGTGGCTGCACAACAGCTGGTCTAACCTCAGGCTCCTTTTTGGACAAGTAGCAGTAGGTTGAGGGCGTTGTTACCCGGTCTTAGTCTGTGTGAATGAAAGAGTATGTCTGACCCTTACTTCTTTCTTCATTCTCCCCTCTCTTGGGGAAGCAGCATCCTGGTCCTCGCATAGCTGACCTCGACCTCTGCAGGTAACCCATGCTTCTTTGTGCTCCTAGTATTAAGCTTAATACTGTTGCGTCTCCCATACCCTGACGAGGTGGTATGGGGAACGTCCTATCCTAGAATTCCTATCTGAAGGTCTCAAGGTCAACTTCATAGGACGAGTCACACTCTCCTCCTCACACTACTTATGTAGGCCACTCGTTCCTAGCGATGCTAGGAACCTGTGAGGTACAGGGGCTCCCTCTCTCTAGTGCTGCTCACTAAGGGATCGAGCCCCCGGGCAAGCCGAAGTCAGTAAGGCTGGGGACTTTCCACCCTTCCTAAGGGGTAAGTCACCCTTTGTAAATAGCGTGGTTTGTATTTCGGTTACGGAACAAATGACAAATTCGAAGATAATTTGTATTTTTCCTAACCATACAAACCTTAGCTATTTACAAAGGGTGACTTACCCCTTAGGAAGGGTGGAAAGTCCCCAGCCTTACTGACTGTGTAAATAGCTAAGGTTTGTATGGTTAGGAAAAATACAAATTATCTTCGAATTTGTCATATCTTTAAAGATAGGGATATATCTTCAATGGTATTGGCATGGGAATTGAAATCTTTAACTAGATAGTTGGTTAACGACTCGTGGAGTACAGATGTACTGTTGCATTCTCTTGACTCTTTCATCTGTTTTTTACATTTGCTTGTGATGATTTTTTTATGAGCAATTTTGTTTTTAAGTAGAAGCGCAGAAAAAGCAAAGCATGTGGTGAAGTGAAGTTTATTCCTATTAGGGTACAATCCTTTGAAACCCCATATGTTGTGTACAGTTGTAAAGGGGTAACTGAAAGCAGCCTCCCCCCTCACTCTTTGGAGTGTTTTCACCTTACCTCAATAATTCACAATACCTTTTGATCTTCAGAGCTCAGTGCTATTTTTTTTATTGCTTTAATGTCTTCTAAAAATGGTACAGTACTTGGATATACATACACTCCAAAACTTTTTAAAATCCATTCATAAATCACTGAGATATGAATATTTTAAAATCCATTAATAAATCGCCGAAATACGAGTGCTTTGAAATCCATTCATAAATCGCAGAGATGTGCGCTTGAAATTTGTCAATTTTCAAAAAGGTTTTTCTCAAGATTTTGATTTTATCCGCTCGGTCCCTGAGACCCATAGTATTGTGAAAGCCTTAGTTGTCATCTGTTAGTTAGGAAGAGATAGTTGGGTGAGCCCAGTTGGTCTAAAAGTATTACTCAATTATCTCCATTAATTTATACTGTATATATATTGATAAGATAATAGACAAATTGTAGGCTAGCGTCAACTGTTTCTTCATTACCTTTGTTTAGAACATCTCGGTTCATTTGATATCCTCCAGATTGTTGAGATTTACTAATCCTGGAGCTTCTAATAACTCGATGGTTTGAGGGTGTTTGGGTACGCGGTACCATAGCATATAATGAAATTCGTTGTATTGTATAAAATTCTTGGTTTCAACTTTTTATTCATATTTGACCATGTGTTCGATAGGAATTTGCAAGAATTAGGTGGACAGCAGCAGAAACAAAATAAGTTGTAATAGGGTAATAGAATATAAGTGACAAAAGGAGCTTGGTAGAGTATTTCTGCCTATTTTTTTCTTTTGCAATTTACCGTACAGTCTTATTGTGCATAGAATTTGTATGGTTGCTTTGAATTTCCATTATTAGCGCTTAACTCAAGCAGCAATAATTTTTATTTTATTTCAATAAGTTGTGGCAATGTATTGTGTGTATTGTACTTTCATGTCATTTAATGTTTAATTACACGTTATTCATTTCTTTATGCAGAAGAGAATGGAAAGAGTTTGCTCGAACGACGATTGCAAGAAGTCGTGCAGATTGAAGGGGATGACTCTTCACCAGTGTCTCTCCTTCAAGAATCATCTCTAACTCTGTCTTTCCTCCCACAAAGTATAAGGCAGTTCAGGTACTTATTATGAATTTTTATATACAGTTATAGTTATTCTAGATGTTTATATACAGTTGTATATTCTGATGAAATATATTCTTTGTGTGCACATATATACAGTATATCCCTTTCTTCTTTCCTATGTATAAATCCTAAGATAGAATGAATTTTTCAGGCCATCTGTACATGGGAGCACTGAAGCACTTGGTAATCAGTTTGTGAAGACTAAAGTCATTACTTGGTTGAATTCTGTCCTGGGAGAAGTATCACAGTCTCTCTCAACTTTATTGTGTGAGTAATTATTTTACTGTATATTTAAGTACACTTGTATAGACAAAATATTACCTCCAATTTTGCATGGAGAAATCTCCTGGTTCATATTATCAACTCAAAATTTTCTTTCTTTTATTTCAGTGAATTGGTTCTGACTGTCTGAAATATCCTGCCAATCAATTTTTATGGTAGATTTTTTTATTTGTCTCCTAATTTTTGTGATGGGATTTGATTAAAAGCAGTTACTTTATCTAAGCTTTGCCCATAGTTCCATAGAAATATTTCTTCCTCAGCTTGGAGGTAGACTTTGGGACTTTTCTGCAGGTACTATTTTATTCTGTTTCATTGAAGTGCAGGAGAAAGCCTCCCCTATTTTGTGGTCATGTAACACCAGATAGATTTCCATGTATGACTCATACTCAGTGGCGATCAGGAATCATATTATATCTTTTTGAAGTGACTCTTTAAATCTTTCTACTGCTTTCCATACTACCTTGAATTTTTCTCTTATCAAAATTGGATCTGGTTTCTTTATGTAACAATCATGCAATTTTCCCTCCCTCCATTTTTTCTCTTACTGTTCAAATATGAATCTGTCTTTTTTTGTTTATTTTCAATTAGGGGTCTGGTTATTAAGTAAAGTTGAATCCCTTGTGTCCTTGCATGGAAGTCAGGAATGTGAACAACTAGATATTCAGTGTTATGCATACCTTAAATCTAATGTTGAAAATTATTATTACTTTGAATAGTTGAAAATCTGCGGACAAAATTGAATGTTGTGTTTTAAGACTAGCCTATTATCAAACAGATTTAAGCTAAGTATAAATTTATAGTGTGTGCAATATTTAATTGACACTTTTTGAGGAAACATTTTTGTTTTGTCTGCTGTATGTACATTATGTATTATATGGCACCTGAGAGGGAGAGAGAGTGATCAGCTGATGAAAGTAAATGATGTGTTTATGTTTATTGCACCAACTGGAATCAATGAATTGCTCACTACAATTCACGATGTAGTGATGTTAATATCATTCTTAAACTGTGTTATAAAATATAATAATGTATAGTTAATACAATTATTTATTTCAGGTAAAATACAGTTCATTTAGTTAGAATAAGAAAAGGTTGGGAATTTTGGGTCCACATTAGACAGACCATGTATTCTTATAGAAAAAATTAGTTTCATATGCAGAATTTTGGAATATGTGGCCATTTCATATACTAATTAATTGCGGATAATGAGAGATTTGACTATCTTGTTTGTGAGAGGTTTCCAAATTTTGATTCTGGTCAGAAGTTTTCATTTTTTAATTTTGGTAATTTTCTCTTTTTCATACAGCATTCACAACCAGTGTGAAAGCTTTGGCAATGATTAGAAGCAGTGTTTGGGAGATTTGTGAGGAAAAGATTGAATGGACCCAGTGGAATAAGGTAAGTTTTGAGAAATTTAACATTAGGTTTATAGTATTTATTTGATGCATATAGTCAAGCTGCAGTAAATTGTAGAAAGCAGCAGTAAGTTGTAGAAATAGCTATTGCACTATTGTTTAAAATAATGATTGTATTATTTGTGTAAGTACTGTAAAACGATGCTGAGGATTTAGTAGTGAGTAATTTGTTTCAACATTTTTCAGATTACTGGAACCCTGTATGGTGATAAACTAGATCCATGGGATTCTTTGGTGAGAAACCAAGTCACTGAGAGGGCTAGACAGGTGATATCATCTCAGCTCTCATCTATGAAAGAAGCCATTATTCAGATGGTCACTAAGTTAGCCTCAGATATTGCTGCTGATCCAAAGTAAGCTATTAAGATACTGGACTTAAAAAGAACTTTATACAAACTTTTCGAAAAAAGATACCTAGAGTAAGAAATTATAGTATCTAGACTTTTTAAGTCTGTGTAAGACCTTAAGCTGAATTATTATAGGGACAGAAGCATGATTTGTTTTGTCATTATCATTGATTGCTTTCAATAGATTTATACAAAAAAAAAATCCATTGATGTCTTCTCTACCATCTTGATTTGATGTTAATCTACAAACTGGCTCTCAGATTTCATTCTGATCTTTGATGGTGCACTAGGCTTTTTTATACCCTTGTGTTAGAATGTTGTATGTCTTGTATTGTCTAAGTCTTTGGCTTTCCTGTAACAGAATTGCACATGATGAAGGCGACATCAGCAATTTTATTTGGAGTGAATCTGCAGGGGATTTACCTGAACGTGTTGGTTGGACTTCGGCTGCTTCACGAACTGTTTCACAGGCTGGAGGTTTGTTATACAAATTTTGATAAATGGCATATCGTGCTGTGTAATATTTCCATATCATCCTCTGTATTTCCTGATTCATTTATGTTGTTTCATTTGTACTTACACTTATACAAACCATCCTGCTCGAATAAGTCTTAAGCCAGAGCTGGAACAGCCATTGCCTTTGACAGGCTAGGTGCAGTAGTTAGTAGGAGGTATGCAATAGTCAGAACAACAGCCACTTTTGCCATTGGCCGCAAAGAGTACGGATGTATTCATTGCTGTTCTTCTGATTGTTGGATCTTTTTCTACTTCACTTGTGATAATTGTTTTTTTATTGTTTTTTTTATTAGCACGTATGATTAACAGAAGAACTAGATGGAAGGTAAGCATATGGTCAAGTGAAATTTGCTCCTCCAAGTATACAAACCTTTTGTCCCATGTGTTGTGTATGTAGTGAAGGCGGGGACTATACGTAGTTCCCTTTTTTAAGGATGGGTATGCATATCCTCTCCTGAAAGGTGGAACTGAATGCAGGCCTTCTCTTGAAGGACGGGACTATATGCAGCTCCCCTACAAAAGAGATTGTGCTGCCGAACCGATTGCATTGACAATCAAGGAGACAATGAACTTCTCTTGGAGCATTAATCAATTCACTTGGTATTTCCCTTCTTCAGGTGATAATTTCCTGTCGTGGTCGGAGTTCTAACTCTTTCCTTCATGCCTGATAGTGTTCTTCGTCGTCTGTCTGGCATGTCCAATTTACCCCTGAGTGTGAACCTTGTTGAGTGCCAGTATTCTCTCACTACCCTTTCTCATTGTTAGACACTTCCCTTGGGGAAGTTGTTGAAGAAGGGGTTGGTTGTGTAGGAATTCCTTTCTCTTTGTCCCATGGGACTTTGGAACAATTCTTCTTAGGGAGGGAGTAATGTTACTCTTCGGCTAATTGGTACCATTGTAGATAGTCAGGCGGATCTGAGTACAGAGGCCAGGAGAAGGCTGGGCATTGCTCTGAACTTTATTATTTCCTGTTGTGACGTCGGAAGATATATCCTTGCCCCTACCCACTGCTGAGTGGTATCTTTGAGGTTGGTTAGCGTTCTCTTCAGAAACTTATTTTCAGAAGTAAGAAATGAAAGTAGCAGTCATAGAGGAGGCCTCTTGCATAAGCTCCTTGTCATTTTTAGTGCAATTTTCTTTTTCGGGAGAGTGAGACAGATCTTGCCTACAAAACTTTACTATAGGGTTTGGTCAGGTGCTGGTAAACATTTCTCCAATATTTATTATTCAAATTCTGACATATAAAAAGCACTCTGGCCCTTTAGAAGCTGTTTTTCTTCCTCCAGAATGATTATCAGATCTCATCCTTCAACTGGCATCTCTGGAGTTGGTCAAAGAATTGTGAGCTTGATATTACGGTTTTCTCCTTGGATGCTGCTGAAAGGTCCAGTCCGGGATCCAACAGTAACTCTATAGGTCAGGTATAGTTAGGGCTTTTTGCTCATATTCTCGGTTTTTATCTTAGTAGGAGAAATATCTAAGACCTTAAAAAGCTGCTCTCCTCGGTCAGGAGGGAGAAACTGAGCTCACCCACTGAAAGATTCCTTTAGGTTCTGTCTACTGGAACATGAGCCTGGTGTGACAAGTACTGTTGTGGTACAGGGATCAGTAGTGGTCTCTCAAGCACCAAACACCAGGACTATAGGCCAGGAAAGGATGGGTATACGCTAACCGTGATGCCACCTTCCTCCTCCTCCTATATGAGGGAATAACAGAGCTCACATGATGATTTTTTCCAGAACTCAGTCATTCAGTTTATGAATAAGCCCAGTATGGTAGATCTTTCAGCCTACTGGCATCCTTTAATAGTCTCTCCATGGGTCGAGTACTCCCATTGTCCAGGGTAAGTGAAGTGCTTCGCCCACCTTCATGGTCCCTTCTGTGGGACACTTTGGGGTAGCCCTAAATTAGGTGGTGCTCGGTTTTACTAGATCTCGGATGGGTTCTGAGAGGCACTTGCTACATTTGAGGTCTTAGCGAATGTATCTCCTAGGCCAGAGCTATTTTTAGCAGAGCACAATCTTCCTCTCCTGTCTCTACTAAGGAAATTCCTCGGTAGATGTTGAATCCATCCTCTTCAGGGGAACAGTCCTTGCTTGAAGTTTTGAGCAGTCTTCCATACCCTGGAACTTGGTTTTAAGGGCTTGGGCTTGCTTCCTGAGAAGAATATCATAGAGTCTATCCCTCAAGACTAGCTCTGCTTCAGAAAGAGGTGGGAGTTGTGCAGGCACTCTTGTTACGTCAATTACGGAAGGGCGTCCTGCCCCTTCCTAGTAAGGAGAAATTATGAAGACCCAGTTCTTGCTAGAGCCTATCCGTCCCATAAACATTTAACTTATGAAATGTTTTAGGTCTTTCAGGATTTAGATTGGTGAGTATTTTTGACAATGAAGGCTCTTGAGGTCACTGTGGGCCTCTGCCATTTTAAAAAAGAACTCATAAGTCTAGCCCTGTCAGTATTCATTATAACTGACTTAGATTTTAATGGACTAAAGATAACCTCATTTTTAAACAGACTACCAGCTGAAGTTGTAAATCATTTCACGAGCAACTAGTTCATGGACAGATTAGATAAAGTGATAGACACATTCTCCCAACTAATTTACTTCTGCTTTAGTTTTTTAAGGGTGTCTCCTTAAATGGACTTTCTTATTTGAAGCAGTTGTATTCATGCAACTTCATTCAACATTATATTTACCTTGCCAATTTTAATTCTTTAGTTATTTTCAGGTCTGTATTTTAAGACTCGGGGATATACCAGTCGTCTGCAGACAATTTGTCGTGCTCTAAATTCAAGATTAACGGCTTTGATGCAAGATGTGGCTAATTTCAGTAGTGGTGAGTTTTTCTATTTATTTGTTTATATCAATTATCCTTCATTGCATTGAACAGTTAATTTTTCCTTGCACTAATGTGTTCAACAAATTTATTGAATTCAAGTTTAACTATTACTACATATTTTCTTCCATCATTTATTGTTGATGTACAATACTTACTACAGCATGATATTTTTCAATTTATATTCCAGAGAATTATTATTAATCTGATTTATTGCATTTGATATATACAGAATCACCTAAAGAATATGCCTACCAGTTTGAAAAGGAGACCCCATCAGCTGATAAAGAACGAAATGCCGCAGAAGACTACAGCTCTCTGCTTAGTTTTCTTCAAGATGCCAGTAGCTCTACTTTTGTTGAGTAAGCCTGCCCCTCTTTCTTTTAAACTGAAGGTTATCAAAGTTTGTAGATGAACTCTAGCTTTTTAAATATCTTATTAAAATTGACAGACCATTAATTTATATCGCCTTACACTTTGATTGAGCGACCATTTGCACACATAAAAAGATGATGACCCATATCAAACAAATACTTTCTATCCAGCAGAAATCTTCTATCGATTATTTTGACCGTGCAGTTTTACACTTTTCTTCTGTTGAGTTTTCATAGTTTTTTTTTTTTTTTAATTACCATGAACCATTTTTCCTTATTCTCCTGTGGCATTTTCTGCATTTTAATATTGCATCATTGAATTGCAAATTTGTTTGGTGCCAGTTGCTTGCATTTTAACTGTGTTCATGTTTGTCATGATTAGCAGTACTTTGTTAGTCTATCCTCTTGTATTTTTATGTAAGACTTGTCTCCTTTCTTTTAACTTTAGTATCTGAAGAAATGAAACTGATAGGTATACAGTGAGCCCTCGCTACTTCGCGGTTCGACCATCGCGGATTCACCACTTCCCGGATTTTTTTCATAACGCATGTATATACAAAAATCGCGGATTTTCCGGAAATTTCGAAAATACCGCGATGTGACCGATGGTGCGAGATTGGAGAAAGTAAGGAAAATTGAATCATGATTGATTTTCAATATAAATGAAACTTTGAGGAGCAACAAAGATATCATTTGTTAGAGAGATAGAGAGAGGTAAGGAATGGGAGGTAGTGAAAAGTAGCCCACACACAGAGAGAGAGAGAGAGAGAGAGAGAGAGAGAGAGAGAGAGAGAGAGAGAGAAACAAAAAAATTTTACAGGTTATAACACATTGGTGCTTATGTAATATCAACTGTATACTGTAGACGGTTTGAATAAGTTAAGAAATGGTATAAACGATACTTTGTTAGTGTATTCGTACACCCTCAAGAGCGGCAGCTAGACGTCAGCTGATCTAATCACAGCCAAAAGTAAAACAAAAAGAAGTCAACAATACTCAATTTTTAAAACACACCCGAAATTTAAAAACAAAAGTACACTCTTTCTTAATGTGCAATTAACTATTTAAAGAGTAGCAATTTTCTAGAATAAAGTGATGTTTCCCAAAAAATAGTGGTTTGCTGATGAAATCGGACGCCATATTTTTAGCAACGATTGAAATGGATGTAAACTCGGCATAATTTTTTCGTTTCGTATTTAATTGACACTAAGAAAACTAATTTTAGTTTCTTCATCTATATGTAAGTATTGTATAACACGAAGAGAGAGAGAGAGAGAGAGAGAGAGAGAGAGAGAGAGAGAGAGAGAGAGAGAGAGAGAGAGAGAGAGAGAGAATCAGCTGTTGTAATGGAATGCCGTGTTTTTGTTTCGTGAGAATTTCATCGCCACGACTATAATAACAACATACTGTACTGAACTTTACAGTATTATACAGACTACAGTAATATGATAAAGTAAAATATTTGTAATAACCTATTTTATATGAAATGGGGCTATTTTTTTTGTTTTAAATTTACATTTACGTACGTAAAACAACTCTCTCTCTCTCTCTCTCTCTCTCTCTCTCTCTCTCTCTCTCTCTCTCTCTCTCTCTCTCTCTCTCTTCGTAAATTGTTTTCCTGCTTTTCTACGTATGTATGATTTTATATAGCTACGGTAAATAATATTTGTAATAACATATTTTCTAAAAGCTTTTACTGTAATATCATTATTTATCACTTTCATCATGCGCGTTAAATGGCTTCGTTTGTTTACTGAGCGTACTTTATGACGCCGTCGTTTCAGGCGGGGTCATAAAGAAAAACATTTCATTTGGAAGTCCTAAGAAAATTAAGTAAAACATTGGTAGGTAATAACAAAATCAACATACTGTACTGAATAATCAATATAATCGATGCAAAAACTAACCTATACACAGATGTGTAAATGCGTTTGTTTCTTCATTATGATCAGAGATAAACGTAAACAAAACATTGGTTGCCATTTTTTATCGTGTTTTTTGGCGTGTTTAGGAAACGCATGATATAAAATCGCCTTTAATATTTGTGCCTGTTTTTGTTTAGGGTACTGTAGTACATGCATTAAGTGTTCTGTACATTAAAGGGTAGTTTGTTAACAGTACTACATACAAGGGAAGGTTTTAAAAGTCTGAATATACATGTTAAATAAATAGGTAAATATAGTGTCACTATTTCGCGGATTTTCACCTATCGCGGTCGGGTCTAGAACCTATCTACCGCGATAAACGAGGGTTCACTGTATATCATTTTCTAAAATGACATTATTTTTGGTAGTTTTTTGGGTTTTATGACAGAGTAAATCCATTTGGTATCATATTTAATACCTTCCAGTACAATGATTAAATGACTAGAAGTGAATTGTATATCAACTTTTATGTAACTTTTAAATTCATTACAATGCTTTTATAAAACTGTAGAAGTTACCCTTACAAGGTTTATATGATTCGTGGTTTTCCATGAACGCAATCCATTAGACTTCATTTCAACTATAATTATCCCTACTTGTACATATACCTTATCATATATTATACTTATTTGGATGTTTATGCTATTCCTGTTAGTGTGGGTTTGATTCTTTTAAGAGGTTATGGGAGTAGTTCTGAAAGTTTAGATATTTTGCAGAAGTATTTCGCTCGTAAACCTTACATTATTCTTCTGATGTGAACCTTCATCTAACCTGAATGGAAGTCATAATATTTTCGAGTGATGACCATCATTGTTTTATTATTTTGTCAGAATTACAGTAAAGTAGTGATGCATTATATTCAAGCAGTTGGTGATGTTATTACCTATTATAGGTTAATTTTGTTATAGATGGCAAAAATTTGAGAAAAGAGGGTTAACAGTTGAATTAAAGACAAGGATGTAAAAAGTGAAATAATGGAAGGAAGAGAGGATTAGAAATCAATGAAAGCAAGTCAAAACATACAGTGACTAAAAACAAAATAAATTTATATTAAAAGAACTAAGAAAAGGGGCACGAGTATGTTTTCTGAGGATTTTGTGACAAAAGCCCTATTATAGTTGCTTTATACACCTTATTGTTTATTTTAGCTTTGATAATATTGGTGTGTACTGATTAAAATGTGCATTTTTAAATATTTAACTTAGCCGGTGAATATATAATAGCTGCAACTCTGCGGCTCGACAGACACATACATAAAAAAACTCGCGAGCGATCGCTATGCAGGTTGCGGGTGTGCCTACCAGCGCCAACTGTCGGCCAGATACCACTCTCAGATGTAAACAAAACTTTCAATTTCTCAAGACGTACTTTTACTCGCAGTAGAACCTGGAGTTTTTTCCCATCATATTTGGTGAAGTACTTTAATTTGGTTTGAGCTTTCGTAGTACAGGTGTTTTTTCTTCAAATAAACCCTTGAACTCTTTTTTGAATCGGATTATTTGTTGATGACTTAGATCGTTTTTTGGAATTTTCCCTTGACTAATTCAAAATGGCTGACCCTTCTCAAGTTCCCAAGTTTCGAAAGTGTAATGCTAGGGACTGTAATAGGCGTCTTCCAAAGGCTTCTCTCGACCCTCACACTGTTTGTTCCAATTGTCGGGGTAAAACCTGTCAATTGGGAGATCGGTGTGAGGAATGCGTGGGCCTTTCGGAATTCGATTGGATCGAATTTGATAAATATACACGCAGACTAGAGAGAGATAGGGTAAGGAGAAGTTCTTCTAGGTCTGTAGTTTTTTCCTCTCCACATGCCCCTGAACCTAATCCTTCCCCTGTAGTGGTTGTTCCTAACCCCCCTCCTAGCACTCAGGAACCGTCTCTGCAAGACATGATGCGTGCTATTCATGCCTTGGGGGAGAGAGTTGAGGCTTTAGCAAGTGACCGGAATCAACTCATGGCGGACGGGAAGGAACTCAAGTGCCAAAGTGCCACGGCGGAAAGTGGGAAAGTGCCTAGTGTTACGCAAAGTGTTGTGAACAGTGTTGCGACCGAGGGTTCGTCTGTTCGTGCCTGTCGTCCACCTGGTCCGGGGCCTCTTGCAAGCTCCCAAGCCCAGGGGAGAAGCAATGTCGTACGACTTATGGGTTCGAGAGGCCTTGATCAGCGAACAGACGTTCCCTCTTTGGTATCAGGCGTATCTCGTCAAGATCGCCCCTACCATAAGATGAGAGAGCCCATTTTTACCTCGTCGTCCGAAGGTGTTTCACGTAAGAAACCTTGGACCAAGGTCTCTAGACCTTTAAAACGCAAGTCAGTCCCTTCAGGACAAGTCCAACGTCCCGGATGTAGCCACTGGGACAGTTCGGACCCGTTGCCGTCATCTGATGACTGCTCGCCGCCTAAGAGAGGCAAAGTTGTGCCGTCTCATTCGCTAACCCCGTCTGTTACCGCACCTGCTTCCGTAGACCCTAAATGGGTGTTACTGCAAGACATGCAGTCTAAGCTTGCGTCCTTGATGGAGGACTACAACGCTGAGAAGGTTTCCGTTGAACCTACTGGCCATCAGCCATCTAAGCGTTCTGTTGTGCGTCCTGTTGACGTGGATGTAGCTTTCTCGCGTCAACCAGTTGGGGTTGTACCTCCACCGATGCGATCCAGTGTGGATTTCCAGCCGCACGTCGACGTTAGGCAACGCACTGATGCGATTGGTGACGTTCAGGACGTTCACCAACCATCAGAGTTGACTTGTTTTGACGCGGTGCGTCAACCTCCGCAACCCGGTATGGTGTTGACTGCACAACCCAGACGGTCTAAACAGTCTCGGGTGGACGCTGTGCGTCCTCGCGCACCTGTTGTTGTTGACAGTTCCCAGACTGTTCAGCAGTTTCAGGACGCTGCGTCCGGCTCCGTCACGTATGCACCAGTGCGACCGGACTCTGCGAGTCAAACGTTGCCTACTCCTTTGCCGTTTTCTCATCAGTTATCAGATGAGGAACTGTCAGATGAGGACGTTGCTGAACCACAGCCTGAGGATCAGCCTTCAGAATTAGATGAGCCTAAAGCAGTTCAACCATCTATGGACTTTAGAAAAGTCATGGTTGTTTTTAAAGAGTTGTTCCCTGATCACTTTATTTCTGTGGCTCCTCGTTCGCCGCCGTCCGAGTTTGTTTTAGGCGTTCCTACTACCATGCCTGCCTTTACGAAACTCGTTCTCTCTCGCTCATCCAAGAGAGCTTTACGGCTGTTAGGCGATTGGTTAGAGACCAAGAGGAGTTTAGGGAAGACGGCATTTGCCTTCCCCCCCATCTAAACTCTCGTCTAGATCGAGCGTCTGGTATGCCACGGGAGAAGTTCTCGGCTTGGGAGTTCCTGCCTCTGCCCAGGGCGACTTCTCAAGACTTGTAGACTCTCCCCGTCGCCTTGCCATGAGACGCTCGAAGATTAGTTGGTCACCCTCGGACCTGGACCACCTTCTTAAAGGCATATTTAGGGCGTTTGAAGTCTTTAACTTCCTGGACTGGTGTTTGGGAGCCCTGAGTAGGAAAATCTCATCTGCCGATAGGGATGTTTCCTTACTCATTATGTCCTGCATGGACAAGGCCGTCCGCGATGGGTCCAACGAGCTTGCCGCTTCATTCACGTCCGGAGTCCTTAAGAAACGAGTGTCTCTGTGCTCTTTTCTGTCAGCAGGAGTGACGCCATGCCAAAGATCTGAGCTACTCTTTGCGCCCTTGTCTAAGTGCTTGTTTCCTGAAGTCTTAGTTAAGGAAATTGCCTTGTCTTTAGTGCAGAAGGACACCCACGATTTAGTTGCATCCTCGGCTCGCAAAGCTCCCCCTTTGCCTGCCTTGTCTGCTAGACCTAGGATAGACACTCCAGCGTCCAGGTTTATCCCGCCCTTTCGTGGCAGAGCCTCCAGCAGGGGAGGTGCTCGTGCCGAAGGGAAGAGAGGAAAGAGGAAAGGATCCAAGTCCTCTCGGGGCAGAGTCTGACTGCCCGCAACTTCAGACAGCAGTAGGTGCCAGACTCAAGAACTTCTGGCAAGCCTGGGAGAAGAGAGGCGCAGATCAACAATCTGTGAGGTTGCTCAGAGAGGGGTACAAAATCCCTTTTGTACGCAGACCTCCTCTAGCGACGTCCCCCATCGATCTCTCTCCCAGGTACCGAGAGGAAGCAAAGAGACAAGCCCTGAAACTGGAAGTGTCTCTTTTGCTAGAGAAGGGAGCGGTGGTCAAAGTCTCGGACCTTCAATCACCGGGGTTTTACAACCGTCTCTTCCTAGTATCAAAGAAGACAGGAGGTTGGGGACCGGTGCTAGACGTCAGTGCTCTGAATGTCTTTGTCACAAAGACGAAGTTTATCATGGAGACCACAAAGTCAGTCCTAGCAGCGGTCAGAAAGGGAGACTGGATGGTCTCTCTAGACCTAAGGGACGCTTACTTCCACATCCCCATTCACTCAGACTCCCAACCTTTTCTGAGATTCGTCTTCGACGATGTGGTGTACCAGTTTCGGGCCCTGTGCTTTGGCCTAAGCACAGCTCCTCTCGTGTTTACGAGGCTTATGAGGAATGTGGCAAAATTCCTCCATTTATCGGACATCCGAGCCTCCCTTTATTTGGACGACTGGCTTCTCAGAGCCTCTTCCAGTCATCGCTGTCTGAAGGATCTCAATTGGACTCTAGATCTGACCAAGGAATTGGTACTCCTAGTCAACTTGGAAAAGTCACAGCTGGTCCCATCCCAAACTATTCTGTATTTAGGGATGGAGATTCACAGTCAAGTTTTTCGGGCTTTTCCGTCGGCCCCCAGAATAGATCAAGCCCTGCTCATCATCCAGAAGATGTTGAAGAAAGAACGCTGCTCAGTCAGGCTTTGGATGAGTCTGGTAGGAACGCTGTCATCCCTGGAGCAATTTGTCTCGCTAGGAAGGCTACTCCTCCGACCTCTACAATTCCATCTGGCTTTTCACTGGAAAAAGGACAAGGCGCTAGAGGCGGTCTCGATCCCGATTTCCGAAAAGATAAAGACTTGTCTGACTTGGTGGAAAGACAATATTAGTCTACGAGAGGGTCTTCCCCTAGCAGTTCAGAAACCCAACCACGTTCTCTTCTCGGACGCATTGGACTTGGGCTGGGGGGCGACGCTGGACGGTCGGGAATGCTCAGGTCTGTGGAACTCGAGTTAGAGGAGCATGCATATCAACAGCAAGGAGCTTTTGGCGGTTCATCTGGCCTTGATAAGCTTCGAGAATCTCCTTCGAGGCAAGGTGGTGGAGGTCAACTCGGACAACACCACGGCCTTGGCGTACATTTCCAAATAGGGAGGTACCCACTCATTGACTCTGTATGAGATCGCAAGGGACCTACTCATCTGGTCAAAAGATCGAGGCATCTCCCTAGTAACGAGGTTCATCCAGGGCGGCTTGAACGTCCTAGCAGATTGTCTCAGTCGGAAAGGTCAAGTAATTCCAACCGAATGGACCCTCCACAAGGATGTGTGCAAGAGACTTTGGGCGACTTGGGGTCAACCCACCATAGATCTCTTTGCAACCTCGCTGACCAAGAGGCTTCCAATCTATTGCTCTCCAGTCCCAGACCCAGCAGCAATACATATAGATGCCTTCCTCCTAGATTGGTCACACCTAGATCTTTACGCATTCCTACCATTCAAGATTGTCAACAAGGTACTGCAGAAATTCGCCTCTCACGAAGGGACAAGGTTGACGTTAGTTGCTCCCCTCTGGCCCGCGAGAGAATGGTTCACCGAGGTACTTCGATGGCTGGTAGACGTTCCCAGAACTCTTCCTCTAAGAGTAGACCTTTTACGTCAGCCACACGTAAAGAAGGTACACCAAAGCCTCCACGCTCTTCGTCTGACTGCCTTCAGACTATCGAAAGACTCTCGAGAGCTAGAGGCTTTTCGAAGGAGGCAGCCAGTGCGATTGCTAGAGCGAGGAGAGCGTCTACCTTTAGAGTTTACCAATCGAAGTGGGAAGTCTTCCGAGACTGGTGCAAGTCAGTTTCCGTAGTCTCGTCCAGTACCTCTGTAGCCCAAATAGCTGATTTTCTCTTATACCTGAGAAAAGTTCGCTCCCTTTCAGCTCCTACGATCAAGGGCTACAGAAGCATGTTGGCCTCGGTCTTCCGGCATAGAGGCTTAGATCTTTCCAACAATAAAGATCTGCAAGACCTCCTTAAGTCTTTTGAGACCTCTAAGGAACGTCGTTTGGCTACACCTGGGTGGAATTTAGACGTGGTCCTAAGATTCCTCATGTCAGACAGGTTTGAGCCTTTACATTCAGCCTCCCTGAAAGATCTCACTCTTAAGACTCTTTTCCTGGTATGCTTGGCCTCGGCTAAAAGAGTCAGTGAGCTTCATGCCTTCAGCGAGAACATCGGGTTTTCGTCAGAAAAAGCTACTTGTTCTCTGCAGCTTGGTTTCCTAGCCAAGAATGAGCTACCTTCTCGTCCTTGGCCTAAATCTTTCGATATTCCTAGCTTATCGGAGATCGTAGGCAATGAACTAGAAAGAGTATTATGCCCTGTTAGAGCTCTTAAGTTCTACTTAACTCGTACTAAACCTTTACGAGGCCAATCTGAAGCGTTATGGTGTTTGGTTAAGAAACCATCCTTGCCTATGTCAAAGAATGCTTTGTCATATTTTATCAGATTGTTAATACGAGAAGCTCATTCACACTTGAGTGAGGAAGACCGATCTTTGCTTAAGGTTAAGACGCACGAGGTTAGAGCTGTAGCAACTTCCGTGGCCTTTAAGCAAAATAGATCTCTGCAAAGTATCATGGACGCAACCTATTGGAGAAGCAAGTCAGTGTTCGCGTCATTTTACTTGAAAGATGTCCAGACTCCTTACGAGAACTGCTACACACTGGGACCATTCGTAGCAGCGAGTGCAGTAGTGGGTGAGGGCTCAACCACTACAATTCCCTAATTCCATATCCTTTTAATCTGTCTCTTGAAATGTTTTTAATGTTGTTTTTATGGGTTGTTCGGAAGGCTAAGAAGCCTTTCGCATCCTGGTTGATTTGGCGGGTGGTCAAAGTCATTTCTTGAGAGCGCCCAGATTAGGGGTTTGATGAGGTCCTGTTGTATGGGTTGCAGCCCTTGATACTTCAGCTCCTGGGAGTCTGTCAGCATCCTAAGAGGATCGCTGGGCTCCGTAAGGAAGACAGACTTACAAGGCAGAGTAATCGTCCAAGTCGACTTCCTTACCAGGTACCTATTTATTTTGGTTTTGTTATATTGATAACTGTCAAAATGAAAAAACTCTTAGCTTATACGATGTAAACATATTTAACTCTGGTCTCTACCCACCTCCTTGGGTGTGAATCAGCTATTATATATTCACCGGCTAAGTTAAATATTTAAAAATTATATTTTAATTATAAAATAAATTTTTGAATATACTTACCCGGTGAATATATAAATTAAACGACCCTCCCTTCCTCCCCAATAGAGACGCAGTGGGATGAGAAGAAATTGAAGGTTTTGTTTACATCCGAGAGTGGTATCTGGCCGACAGTTGGCGCTGGTGGGCACACCCGCAACCTGCATAGCGATCGCTCGCGAGTTTTTTTATGTATGTGTCTGTCGAGCCGCAGAGTTGCAGCTATTATATATTCACCGGGTAAGTATATTCAAAAATTTATTTTATAATTAAAATATCATTTTTTGACACTGTGTTCTACAAAAATCCTTGCTACATCCAATAGGCCTCATTTGCATTACTCTCTAGCTGTTATTTTTCATAGGGCCCCTTTGGTCTCTTTCTAGTTATTGTCCAACCTCTTCAACTTTGTGTCTAGAGTCTAATATTTACCTCCCTTTTTCTTAGAAAAAGTTCCGTGTCCAAGCTATTTCACTTTAAAAATTTGAGTGTAATTTTGTCAAACTATTATAATTTAGATGCTTGTTACATTTCCTTGCTGTTATTATTATTGTACTGTATTATCAATTAAATATTATTATTATTATTATTATTATTACTACTACTACTACTACTACTACTACTACTACTACTACTACTACTGTAATAAATTACAGAAGTTTACCGTGACCTCTGTGTCACATTTATAGAATCTTTAGGAGTTGGTTTGAAGATTTACTTTTAAAATTTTTCGGAAAATTATAACAAGACACAATTAAAGAAATTGAACAGTTTGTTGAAAGAGAATAAAGGGAACAGATGTAAAGGTTATTGCAGAGCTAAAGATAGCTATCAGAGAAGGTACTCCTTGAAGATTTTTTGTTATTCCCTACAGTGGGACCCATAAAGTACACCGTATGTTGTTGACCCCATTGGATTATTCCTAAAATAAATTTTGTTTTTCTTTCTCTCTTTCAGGCTTGTGTTAGATCTAGAAAAATTGGCCAAGCAGTATCAGTCAGTACCCTCACCTGAGAGGCATAACGAGTGGGACGAAGATATATGGACTGCAAGCCATTCTCCAGCCTTGACTATTTTGGTGGTAGTTGGACGTATTTGTCAGGCTTTACCAAATGTTTGTCCCCAGATGCAGATCTGTGCTTCTGCAGCTAATTTGACGAACCCGGATGTTGCAAGGGTATCTGTTTATCTGTTTAATTGTGTTTTATGCTATTAGAGTATTTTTTATCAGTACTGTTTTAATTTTTTCATTGATAAATTGAATAGGAATTTTAAGTGATTAGTACAGTATCTAAGATTAATAGACATCTTCAGTTACTTCCCTTAGATATATTGAAGCCTAATAAAGATCATAGGTATGAGTGAATAAACTGAGATGGAAATTGAAAACTTTACGTACGGATATGAAATTATTTAGGATTTTCATGTAAATATATGGTTTGTAAAGTTTTATTGTAGATACATTATTGTCAATTCAAAAATACTGTAGTTGTGTGTGTGATTATTGTGTTTACACTATGTAATTTTTTGAACATAGAGTGTAGTGATAATTCAGTAGTTAAGTTCAGCATTAAGTTGGGGCTGGTTTCAAGATGTGAAATACCGTAATAGCACTGCAGCTCAATACTAGTTTAAATTCAGAATGAGATATGTACAGCTCCATGTAAAGTATATAGTGAATTGTGTATTGCTTTGTTTCTTCCCTCAGCGAGTGTCTCTTGGCTCGAGGATTGAATCTGAATCATGGTCGAAGGTTCATCTAGAATTGCAGAATACCAGCAGCCGTCTCTTTGGTCTCTTCTTGGGATCTTTGACAGATACTCTGAATACAGAACTGAAAGATTCTCTTACATCAGAACTCTCACGGGGAGCAGTGGAGGCTATTATATCCTCCTTTCCGGTAATTATTAACAGTAAAATCACTAAATAATAGGTACTGTACAGTACTTGTTCAAGATGTAGCATTGGATATTGTATTGTAAATTTTATTAATTTTATGTGTATTTTATATACATTTTCTTTGGTTGCTGTAAAAAGAGTGAAGAATGACCTGATATTTGTTCCTACGCGTCATACAAACCCACATCCTTTAATTAGGGAGATTATAACGGCACGTGTTGGATAACAAGCCTTCCGACACCCATGGAATCACCTGGACTTGTACGCTTTTTATCCGTTCAGCTTGATCTGGCCAGTAATCAACAGTGTTTATTGTGTTAGGACCCAGGATGACCCTGGTGGCTCCCAGATGACCTCACGCTGAATGGTATCCCATTCTGCCAGCTCTTCTGTTTGAGGTCCCGAGAGAACTACCCCTGTGGCCCACACTTCTGTCAGCCACACGTGCATAGGTACCACCAAGCTGTGTAGGCCTGAGCTCTTCACGGGTGGAGGACATCCTCATCTCATCTGAGCGAAAGGCTTTTCATAAGGCACTGCACAGGAGATGTCTCAATGTCTTTGGAAGTCCTCTACAGCTGTCTACCAGGCAAAGTGGGTCAGTATTTGTGATTAGTGTCTAGAAGGGATATTTCTTCGGCTGAAACAACTCTAGCACAGATTGCGGATTTCCTCATTTTCCTTTACCAAGAGAAGTGCCTCTCAGTCACAGCTATCAATGGCCTCCACTCAGCAGTGAGTATGTTCTTCAGATTGAAGGGTGTAGAACTCTCTGTTTCCTGCGAGTTGTTTATGCTCATGAGGAGCTTCAAGCAGTCTTGCCCACCCCGGAATCTCAGGCTCCCAGAGTGGAACGTGACCTTGGTCCTCAAGACACTTGCGTGTACCCTGTTTGAATCTTTGAGGAGGTTGTCAGACAGGGATCCGACTCTCAAGACTCTTTTTGCCAGCTCTAGAATTGGAGTAGAGAGTTTGTGAGTTGCATGCCAAGGGGTGGGAGGAGGTCTCCTTGAGTTTTCTGCTGGACTTCATGGGTAGGACTCAGAACCCGGCAGCGCAGGACCCCAGATTTGAGTTCTTCTCTGGTTGTGATTAAGAGATGCTCTTATGTCTTGTGAGGGCTCTGCTGTGCTATCTTGTAGGTCTAAGAAAGAGGTGTCAAGGAACATGGTCTTTCTGGCTTAATGAGACAAATCACAGAGTGTATCCCTCAGCTGACGAGAGAGCTGAGGTGTCACCTGGGACCAGGGATTATCAAGTTAGGGATATTGGCCCACTATTGCCTTCAGGAGAAACCTGCCAGTGGTCCAAGTGTTGAAGGCCAGTGTCTGGAAAAGCAGACCACATTCACGGCTTTTCAATTGTAGGAGTTTACTCACAAGTCCCTTGATATTTTTGTGCTGGACCTGTGGTGGTTGCTCATGTAGTTGGGTAACTAGCCCATCTCCCACACAGGATAAAGATGTATCTCGTCTATGGTAATGTGTAGATATAAGTCTGGAATGAATGGTAGTAAGACTGGCCCTTCTTCATTCTTCTGTCCCATCTCTCAGGAAGAGACATTACATTCTGGTCATCCCAGTTGTTGGTAAATTTCACTTCACAGCACCATTCTTTAAGTTTAAAGAAGTATCTCTCCCTATTCCCCAGGGTGGATCTTATACCAACCTATTAATCATCCTACTTGGTATTTGCTTCTAACTGATGTCCCCTTCGGGGGAAAAGGATCTCCAATTTCTCATCTGTTACATGTATACATGTAAAGCTCTTGTTCTATTTGTCCTTCATCCATACGAAAGGCAAATGAGGGAGGGTAGTGGTGGTCCTCGCTTCACTTCTCTGAAGATCAAGCGTCGATCACTTTGAGGGAAGAAAATTGAACTTTACAGTGTGAGTTCCAGTCAGCTTCCAACCTACCAAGCAGTTGCCTCCCTAATTAAAAGAGAAGGGTTTGTATGCTGCATAGGAAAAAATGACAAATTCCAAAAGTAATTTTTATTTTTCATAGAAGTACCAACCTGAGTTATTTGATCCAACTTCCTTCCTCAACCACCCCTCTAAGTCCAGGGCCAAAAGGTCAAAGGTGAAGGTTATCTGACTGGAGAGGGGCCAAAGCTTCTTGCTCTGCACCTTCGCTTGTTATCCAACTTTACCGACTGATTCCAACTTACAGTGAAATAATCTCTCTAATTAAAGGACTTAGATTGTATGGCTAGGAAAAATAAAAATTATTTTTTAAAAGATTAATATTTTGCTCATTCATACAGTGCTGTTTGTCTTTTTACACAGACGTGGGAGAGTGTTACTATAGAAGAGGAAGGGGAAGGAGGAAATATTGTAAAATCTTCCATTTACGTACCCGGCCATCCAACACCAGTCCTTTCCCAAGCTCTTGCACATCTTTGCTCCTCTGTCAATTGTGTGGCTGCACATACAATAACAAGGTAATGTATGAGAGCAATATTGTGGCTGCACATACTATGCAACAACATGGTGATATATGAGAGCAATTTTGTGGCTGCATATACAATAACAAGGTAACGTATGAGAGCAATTGTGTGGCTGCACTTTCAGTAACAAGGTAGTGTATGAGAGCAATTGTGTGGCTGCACATACAATAACAAGGTAATGTATGAGAGCAATTGTGTGGCTGCACATACAATAACAAGGTAATGTATGAGAGCAATTGTGTGGCTGCACATACAATAACAAGGTAATGTATGAGAGCAATTGTGTGGCTGCACATACAATAACAAGGTAATGTATGAGAGCAATTGTGTGGCTGCACATACAATAACAAGGTAATGTATGAGAGCAATTGTGTGGCTGCACATACAATAACAAGGTAATGTATGAGAGCAATTGTGTGGCTGCACATACAATAACAAGGTAATGTATGAGAGCAATTGTGTGGCTGCACAAACGATAACAAGGTAATGTATGAGAGCAATTGTATGACTGTACATAACATAACTAGGTAGTGTATGAGAGCAATTCTGTGGCTGCACATACAACAACTAGGTAATGTATAGAGAAGATGCTGTTATGGATCACGAAAAATAAAAATTGGCAGTAAAGCTAAATTTAGTAGGGAATTTCACCTTAATATTGAAAAGGATTTAGATGCTCAAAAATAGTTGTAATAGTAAAGTAGGGATAGTGATGAACTACAAATGCAGTGAACGACTAGTACTTATTACTACAGTATATAACAAAATTCTGTCGTAATGTATGCTATTATCACCCAAATAGGTATGAATTTGTAGAAGTGGAAGTACAGTAAGCTTAAACTTGAAGTCATAGCAACTGTAACATTTAATGATGATTTACAGTAGTTTCTGAAGGCAGTTATATACTGAAGGTGGTTATATACTCGTTGTGCAACATTCTTTGTAGATTTTCCCATTATTACAGATGTGTATGTCACAGTTAATTCATTTTTAGTAGCAGTGTACAGTATTTTGCAATTAATGAAAATATTGCATAGCCTTTTTTTTATTGTTTTTTTTTTAATTGGAGAGTTACTTTTAAGACATTCTACTGGGGATGTATCACATTTACTTTATATTAAATGTGCATATTGTTAATGAAACTATACTCATTTTCATATTTTAACTGTGAATATTGTTAATGAAACTATACAGATCTCCACTGCTGTGTTTATAATGTTGGATAAAAAAAATATCTGTATATATTGTACCAACCCACAGTCCTTATAAAAAATCTTATACTGTAGCAGGGTATTTCAACTTTTTTCGTTTAAAAATTTTATTCTAATATAGTAATGTGTTCTATTAAGAAAACATTTCATTATCTAAAAATGTGCTGGATAATCTAGTGATGCGAATAAGAAGACACTGGATGAATGAGATTTGGGTGTATTTTCATATCAAGCTGTTAGAATTTTAATAAACTATAGTTGATTAAACCCTTTGGAAAGCCGAATAAAGTTGAAAATTTTGAAGGAGCTGTTTGGTTAAAATATTTATTGCTATTAATAATAATCTTAAGTATAATACTGTATTTATTATCATCATTTATTGATTGTAACTATTATTATTATTATTATTATTATTATTATTATTATTATTATTATTATTATTATTTTTATTTGTTTGTTAATCATAGCATACATAGAGTGATGGTTTATAGTGTGGGGTTCTGGGTTACATCCTGCTTCCTTAGGAATCCATCAGTTTCTCTGTTTCAAGTGTCATGGTCTTTATTATTATTATTTTTATTATTATTATTATTATTATTATTATTATTATTATTATTATTATTATTATTATTACATGAGGTTTTACAAAGTATTGAGAGATTATATACTAATTGAGATTTATTTTGTTTGTTCAAAAAGACATTGTACTTGAATAAGTGAGTGTGCTTTGTATCTCAGATAAAAAGTTTAATTTGGTCATTATGTTGCAGGAACGCACAGTCAGAGTTAATCGCTAAAGTGTGTGAAGCTGTGACCTCAGCTTATGAAAGCGCCCTGGACGAAGCTAAGGAAATTAATCAAACCCTCGCACTGCAGCTTATTTTTGACTTACGTTTTGTGCAGTCGGTCCTTTTACCAAGGGAGAGTAAGGTTTGTAATAAATTGTGTTATAGTAAATATTGTTTGGAAAAAGGGGTTTTTAACCACCTTTTCTTGATCATCGTGTATATGTGTGTACAGTAATTGTTTGATGATTTGTTTTTCTTTGCTTTGCCATTCTTTTCTATATCCTGTTTTTTTTTTTTTTTTGTACTTCTCTAGATTTTGTTTTCCTTTTTCACGTATAAATTTCTGTTTTCTGGAGTTATTAACCATTCAAGTTTGTTCTTTCTTAATATGTCTTATCTAATGATGATAATTCTGATAACAGCACTTGTAATAATGAATCTATACTTGTACTGTATTAATAATACTGTAATACAGTATGTGTTATTATTTTAACAGTTTGTGTTCTACCTTTACATTTTTAAGTAAATGGATTTCATGGTAGTTAATTTTACTGAAATATGAAAGGCACATGATGTTATGTGCTTTAAATTGTAGATTTGCTTCTATAGAAAACTTTGCATGCACTTATATTTCTTTTTAATTAATAGGCTATATAACTAAAGGTCTAAAATCAAAATTTTTTTGCGTGTATGTATTATAGCAACAGACTTTTATGTATTATGTTTTATGCACAGCAGTGATGAACTGTAAGATTTTTTTTTATTTATTATTTGTAGGAAGTTGCTGCTCGTGTGATGACCATGATTCAGAAATTGGAGCATCAAGTTGATCCTTTTGACTTGGATGTTTTCTCTCCTCACATAACAACGAGGGTCAAATTGGCAGCTCATAGAGTTCAGGTATGAAGCTGAGTATTTTGGTAAACAAATAAAAATTCAGATTTTACTATTAAAGTAATTTCAATGCTAGGGTTGAAGCCTATTTTGAAATTTAAGTTATTTTTTATGTATTATGTTTATCCTTCTTTAGCCAGTTAGTGTCTTTGTGCCTCTTGACATTTGCTTGTTTGTTAAAGCCAGTGAAAAATTGGATTTGTTATTGAATGTCGAAGTGGTTAACTTTGTTGATTTGAATGCTTTATGCTTTGTGACAAAACTTCCCTAGTCTCCATTGCAGTAAAAACCTTATTACTGAAGTGCATACATTCCTATTTGTATCGTTACTTTAATTGGTATAGAAAATTGTATGGAAGGGTTTCAAGGAAATTGCTGAATGCTTTAGAAGTTGGTCTTAAAGTTTTACAAGCTCTGAATTTGCCTTTTGGTTGCAGCACTTGGATTTTCAGACTACAGTGTGAGAGTGATACAAATTTAGAGAAATAATTTTAGCCCCCCCTGTATTTATAAATCCTCGGTGTACTGAGGAAGCGATCAGTGAACCATGATATGGTGAGGGATTGCATTACTAAACTAAAACTTTTATGGACTAATAAATTAGATTTCTAAATAGGAAAAATATTTTTCAACAGGTGATATTTGGCACTGTCTTGTCCAGAGATCAGCAGGTGCTCTCAGGCCGAGTTCAATCTACATCCTCAACCTCTGCGTCGACCAACAATGCCCTTCCCATCATTCTGCCCGTGGAAATTCCAAGGTTCTCCAATGTTCCTCTTCCTGTGTCTACCTCGAGACCAACAATCCCATCCTCTATGTCTACTCCTACCTTAAGCTTATCCTCTTCAGTGGCAGATCATACTCCATCTAAAATGACCTCTTCGAAGGTAAGAATTTGTAACATGATTTTAAATTTCTGGTAATTTCAATTGCTCTCTGTACATGTAATTTTTAAATATTTAACTTAGCCGGTGAATATATAATAGCTGCAACTCTGTGGCTCGACAGACAAAAAACAGTAAAAACTCGCCAGCGATCGCTATACAGGTTGCGGGTGTGCCCACCAGCGCCAACTGTCGGCCAGATACCACTCTCGATGTAAACAAAGACTCAATTTCTTCTCTGTCGACGTGTCGACAAGACGTACTTTTACTCTCTGTAGAACCTGGAGTTTTCTCAACATATTTGGTGAAGTACTTCATTTTGGTTTGAGCTTTCGCAGTGCAGGTGTTTTATCTTCATCTTAAATCTTAAAACTCGTTTTTGGATAGATTTAATTTTTGATGACAAAGAGAGTATGGACTTTCTTTGACTTTTAAATGGCCGACCCTTCCCTTAGACGGAAGTGTGTTTAGGCTTTTAGCAATTATCTTATCACGTTATAAATTAATTATAGATTTTCCTTTATTAGGCCTCTTCGATTAACTTTCCATTTATAATAGACATAAAAATAAATTTTAATGATTTGTTTATATGCGACCTTTCCTGAGAGTAGGCGGTCCTAACTTGGAAACCGAAGTTAAACAACGTTGAGCCCTTTTCAATCGTAATAGCTTTTAAAGAGCTAATGATTTAAAACTTTTTAAATGAATATTTTTAATAAATATATTATGAAAGATTTTCTTTGAATAGTCTTCGTACTGTTTTCAAAGATGAAGTAACGTTTAGTTTATTTATGCTACGTAGTTTGCACTCTATCGTTACGATAGAGAGAGAGAGTATCACGGTTTCACTTTGCAGAAAGAGTAAATCGATTCTGACGTTTTGTTCATTCTTCTTTCAAAGCTTAAATGTTTTAAATTCTATTTTAAAGGAACTTTTTAATTGAAAAACCTTTCAGTTTTTTCCTTTGGTCAAATAACATGTTTTTTTGACGAAATGTAATTGGGCTCTTCTCTTAGGTGCGAAATCAAGAGAGAGAGAGAGAGAGAGAGAGAGAGAGAGAGAGAGAGAGAGAGAGAGAGAGAGAGAGAGACGGAGGGAGAGAGAGGAGAGAAAACGTTCCGTTCAAGCGGGTAACGTTGTTCTCGAGTTACTCTCGTCCCTAGTCTCTGTACGGGGAGAAAGGATAAAACGTTTTTAGTTTTATTCTCGTCCCCAGGCAATGTACGGTGAGAGATTGAAAACGTAGTTTTGAATGAACTAGTGTTTAGTCTCTTAAAAGATGTTTACTGTGTTTTGCTGGTATTAATGTGCTTGCATTATACGACTGATTTCGCATTTACTACCTTTTGATGAGGGTAGAATTGCGTGCTTCAGGTAGAAATCAGTAAAAGTTTCGATTTCAGTGAAATAAGTGCAAACAGAAAATCGTAGTGATAAAGTGATACAGTATTGCGCAAAGTGTTACAGTGTTGCGTAACCGAGGGTTCGTCTGTTCGTGCCTGTCGTTCACCTAGTCCGGGACCTCTTGCAAGCTCCCAAGCCCAGGGTAGAAGTAATGTCGTACGACTTATGGGTTCGAGAGGCCTTGATCAGCGAACAGACGTTTCCCTCTATGGTACCGGGTGTATCTTACCAAGATCTCCCCTACCATAAGGCGAGAGAGACAATTTTCTCCTCGTCATCCGAAGGCTTTTCGCATAAGAAACCTGAAACAAGGTTTCGAGGCCCTTAAGCGAAAGTCAGTCCTTTCAGGACAGGTCCAGCGTCCTGGTTGTAGCCATTAGGACAGCTCTGACCCTATGCAGTCATCGGAAAACTGCTCGCCGCCTAACAAAAGCGTAACACAGACTCCGAGAGTCTTTTTGTTGGCAAGGTTTTGCGGTCACAGACGTTACCCTCGTCTCTTACCGCAACCATTTCCGTTGATCCTAAATGGGTTGTACGGCAAGACATGCAGAATAAGCTTGCCTCCCTTATGGAAGACTATTCTGCCGATTAGTACGTTGAGCCTAGCCGTTAATCTCATCGAGATCCTGGCTTTCAGCCAACCTAACGTTCCTTTGTGCGTCCTGGTGACGTTGGCGTAGCTAAGTCACGTCAGTCAGGTTGTTTAGAACCACACTCGATGCGGTCTCGTGTGGATTTTCAGCCACATTTGGACGTTAGGCCACTTGCTGATGCTCCTGTTGACGTTCAGGACGTTCGCTAACAATCGGAGTTGACTTGTTTTGACGCTGTGCGTCAACCTCCGCATTCTAGAGTAGTTTTGACTGCTCAATCTAGGCGGTCAAAGCAGTCTCGAGTGGACGCTGTGCGTCCTCACGCACCTGTTGTTGTTGACAGTTCACAGACTGTCAAGCAGTTACATGACGTTGCGTCCTAGTCTCTCTCACCTGTTGTTGTTGACAGTTCACAGACTGTCAAGCAGTTACATGACGTTGCGTCCTGGTCCGCTACTAATGCACCAGTGCGTGTGGACTCTGCTTGTAAAGCATTGCCACCACGGTAGGTCTCTCCCTTGCTTGAGACTCAGCTATTATCGGACAAGGTTCCTTTAGATGAGGAAGTTGCTGTTCCCCCTCCTACTGATATTCCCTTGAGGACTCTGTCAGATGGAGAGGAGCCTAAAGCTGCTTAGCCCTCTATGGACTTTAATTAAATCATGCTGATTTTTAAGGATCTTTGTCCGGATCTTTTTGTAACTGCTGCTCCTCGTTCGCCTAAAAGTCAGAGCTTACACTAGGCCTAGCTACTTCGAAGCCGTTGTTTTATAAGCTAGTGCTCTCTCGCTCTCCTAGAGAGCTTTACGTTTGCTAGGCGACTGGTTTATCACCAGGAGGAGTTTGGGGGATACAGCCTTTGCTTTCCCTTCTTTTAAACTGGCTTATAGAGCGAGAGTCTGATATGACACGAGAGAAGTTCTCGGCTTGGGAGTTCCTGCCTCTGCCCAGATAGACTTCTAAAATCTCGTAGACTCTCCCTGGCGCCTGGCCAGGAGACGCTCCAAGATTTTACAGGTCAACTTCACAGCTGTTTTCGAGCCTTTGAAGTTTTGCTGTACAATTATGTCATGCATAAACAAGGCTTTCAGGGATGGCTCCAATGATCTGACAGCCACGTTCTCTGCAGGGACAAGTCCCTCAGGGATGGCTCCATGATTTGGCAGCCATGTTCACTGCAGGAGTACGTAAGAGGCAAGTGCGCTCAATGTGTTCATTGTCAAAACAAACTTCACGATGAAGTCTACCAGGCTGTCTTGACAGCATTTATGGAAGGCGACTGTATGGTCTCTCTCGACCTTCAGGAGGCATACTTCCACATTCCTATACACCCGGATTCCCAACCGTTTCTGAGGTTTGTTTACAGGAATGTGGGGTACCAGTTTCGAGCTATCGGAGATCAGAGCCTCTCTGTACTTGGACGACTGGCTTCTCAGAGCCTCTTCCAGTCATCGCTGTCTGAAGGATCTCAATTGGACTCTAGATCTGGCCAAGGAATTGGGACTCCTAGTCAATTTGGAAAAGTCACAGCTGGTCCCATCCCAAACTATTCTGTATTTAGGGATGGAGATTCACAGTCAAGTTTTTCGGGCTTTTCCGTTGGCCCCCAGAATAGATCAAGCCCTGCTCTCCATCCAGAAGATGCTGAAGAAAGAACGCTGCTCAGTCAGGCTGTGGATGAGTCTGGTAGGGACGCTGTCATCCCTGGAGCAATTTGTATCATTAGGAAGACTACACCTCCGTCCTCTTCAATTCCATCTGGCTTTTCACTGGAAAAAGGACAAGACGCTAGAGGCGGTCTCGATCCCGATTTCCGAAAAGATAAAGTCTTGTCTGACTTGGTGGAAGGACAATATCAGCCTAAGAGAGGGTTTTCCCCTGGCAGTTCAGATACCCAACCACGTTCTCTTCTCGGAAGCATCGGACTTGGGCTGGGGCGCGACGCTGGACGGTCGGGAATGCTCAGGTCTGTGGAACTCGAGTCAGAGGAGCATGCATATCAACTGCAAGGAGCTTTTGGCGGTTCATCTGGCCTTGAAAAGCTTCGAGTATCTCCTTCGAGGCAAAGTGGTGGAAGTAAACTCGGACAACACCACGGCCTTGGCGTACATCTCCAAACAGGGAGGTACCCACTCACTGACGTTGTACGAGATCGTAAGGGACCTGCTCATCTGGTCAAAAGATCGAGGCATCTCCCTAGTAACGAGGTTCATCCAGGGCGACTTGAACGTCCTAGCAGATTGTCTCAGTCGGAAAGGTCAAGTAATTCCAACCGAATGGACCCTCCACAAGGATGTGTGCAAAAGACTTTGGGCGACTTGGGGTCAACCCACCATAGATCTCTTTGCAACCTCGCTGACCAAGAGGCTTCCAATCTATTGCTCTCCAGTCCCGGACCCAGCAGCAATACATATAGATGCCTTCCTCCTAGATTGGTCACATCTGGATCTTTACGCATTCCCACCATTCAAGATTGTCAACAAGGTACTGCAGAAGTTCGCCTCTCACGAAGGGACAAGCTTGACGTTAGTTGCTCCCCTCTGGCCCGCGAGAGAATGGTTCACCGAGGTACTTCGATGGTTAGTAGACGTTCCCAGAAGTCTTCCTCTAAGAGTAGACCTTCTACGTCAGCCACACGTAAAGAAGGTACACCAAAGCCTCCACGCTCTTCGTCTGACTGCCTTCAGACTATCGAAAGACTCTCGAGAGCTAGAGGCTTTTCGAAGGAGGCAGCCAGTGCGATTGCTAGAGCAAGGAGAGCGTCTACCATTAGAGTCTACCAATCGAAGTGGGAAGTCTTTCGAGACTGGTGCAAGTCAGTTTCTGTATCCTCGACCAGTACCAGTGTAGCCCATATAGCTGATTTTCTCTTATACCTGAGAAAAGGACGATCCCTTTCAGCTCCTACTATCAAGGGCTATAGAAGCATGTTGGCATCGGTCTTCCGGCATAGAGGCTTAGATCTTTCCAACAATAAAGATCTACAAGACCTCCTTAAGTCTTTCGAGACCACTAAGGAGCGTCGTTTGGCTACTCCTGGGTGGAATTTAGACGTGGTCCTAAGATTCCTCATGTCAGACAGGTTTGAGCCTTTACAGTCAGCCTCCCTGAAAGATCTCACTCTTAAGACTCTTTTCCTGGTATGCTTAGCCTCGGCTAAAAGAGTCAGTGAGATTCATGCCTTCAGCAAGAACATTGGATTTTCGTCAGAAAAAGCTACTTGTTCTCTGCAACTTGGTTTTCTAGCCAAAAATGAGCTACCTTCTCGACCTTGGCCTAAATCTTTCGATATTCCCAGATTATCGGAGATCGTAGGCAATGAACTAGAAAGAGTCTTATGCCCTGTTAGAGCTCTTAAGTTCTACTTAGCTCGTACTAAACCTTTACGAGGCCAATCTGAAGCGTTATGGTGTTCGGTTAAGAAACCATCCTTGCCTATGTCAAAGAATGCTTTGTCATGTTTTATCAGATTGTTAATACGAGGAGCTCATTCACACTTGAGTGAGGAAGACCGATCTTTGCTTAAGGTTAAGACGCACGAGGTTAGAGCTGTAGCAACTTCCGTGGCCTTTAAGCAAAATAGATCTCTGCAAAGTATCATGAACGCAACCTATTGGAGAAGCAAGTCAGTGTTCGCGTCATTTTACTTAAAAGATGTCCAGTCTCTTTACGAGAACTGCTACACACTGGGACCATTCGTAGCAGCGAGTGCAGTAGTGGGTGAGGGCTCAACCACTACTATTCCCTAATTCCATATCCTTTTAATCTGTCTCTTGAAATGTTTTAATGTTTTTATAGGTTGTCCGGAAGGCTAAGAAGCCTTTCGCATCCTGGTTGATTTGGCGGGTGGTCAAAGTCATTTCTTGAGAGCGCCCAGATTAGGGGTTTGATGAGGTCCTGTTGTATGGGTTGCAGCCCTTGATACTTCAGCTCCTGGGGATCTGTCAGCATCCTAAGAGGATCGCTGGGCTCCGTAAGGAAGACGTACTTACAAGGCAGAGTAATCGTCTAAGTCGACTTCCTTACCAGGTACCTATTTATTTTGGTTTTGTTATATTGATAACTGCCAAAATGAAATAAAAAACTCTCAGCTTATACGATGTAAACATATTTAACTCTGGTCTCTACCCACCTCCTTGGGTGTGAATCAGCTATTATATATTCACCGGCTAAGTTAAATATTTAAAAATGATATTTTAATTATAAAATAGATTTTTGAATATACTTACCCGGTGAATATGTAAATTAAACGACCCTCCCTTCCTCCCCAATAGAGACGCAGTGGGATGAGAAGAAATTGAGTCTTTGTTTACATCGAGAGTGGTATCTGGCCGACAGTTGGCGCTGGTGGGCACACCCGCAACCTGTATAGCGATCGCTGGCGAGTTTTTACTGTTTTTTGTCTGTCGAGCAACAGAGTTGCAGCTATTATATATTCACCGGGTAAGTATATTCAAAAATTTATTTTATAATTAAAATATCATATTGCATTTAATGTAATGACTGTGACATTAGATACTGTAATGTTAGTTTCTGCCCAAATGGTCTTTATCAGTCTTGCCTCTAGATGTTCTGTAAGTGATGTTTCATTTCTTATTTTACAGCTTGAGAATAGTGTATCATAGGAATTCTGAGGGTATTATATTGGGTCAATTAAGTATGAGGTTTGTTTCTAAGCTTAACAAAACTAATGTGTGTGGACTAACGACAACTTTAAGCGGTTTTGCTTTAGCAGTGCAGGTCGGGTTTTGTTAGGGTGTTCGCGGTTGGAAGTACATAAAATTGTGTTCCTTTTCCAATTTGAAAAAACAGTATATATTACTTATACTGTGCATCTTTACTCTAGCTTTCTTGCTGTGCTTTCAATATTTGTAAAACTAAGTATCGAAGTCCCTACATTGCTGTCTCTCATTTAGAAGTTGTCTTGAAATGGTTACCCAGATATATAATTAGACTGCATTAGATTATACAAGTCTGATAAGAATTTTATTTGGATAAACAATATTTATAGTTTTAAGAGTTTTGATTCTTACTTCAGTAATTCAAATTGCATTATGTTAACCTTTTAAACTGATCATAGTCAGGTTTCATAGAAATGCAAACTTAGTCTCACTTGAGATTCACTTTTTCCCTTCTCTTTCTCCAATGAATAGTATTTTTTAATGACTGATACTTCAATTTCTTTCTTTATATTTTTATGTAGGGTACAGTTATTGATATTTTCCTTGATCTTGATTTTTTCTGTCTTAAAAATGGTGCTAGAGCATTCATGTTGACATTTATGTGACCACTTCACTAATTACTGTACTAATTTAGTAACTTTTTAAGAATCATTTAAAATGGGTAAAACTTTTCTGGAATTTATATTCAATATTTAAAGATTTTACTTTCCTCATACATAGATAAACATTATAATCTCGCATTGACAATAGACGAAAAGTTTTTCCCCTTATCTTTGTTGTATTTTCTGTTTTTAATTTCAATTTGTACTTCTGTTTGTACATTAAGTTTTGGACTTGTTAAAGTTCATGAATACATATGACATAGGTATGTACTGAGAGGCTATGAAAATACCTTTTTTTTTTTTTTATCCTTTCAATATTGTTCTGAATTGAATTTTAATTTTTGTTCAGTTGCTTTCAGTTTTGTAACTAGTGTTATAGTACTTTGCCAGATGTGACACAAAAGTACAGTATAGCATGTATCCAAAATTTTCTTACTCCTATAAGAATTTAGAACTTTAAAGGTATAAGGAGCTATTTCGAAAATATTTAGTCTTCATGTATTTAAAGCCTCAGTTAGGACAGATTTAAAAAAAAAACTATTAATTTGTATCCTTATTTTCTTTGAAGTTTACATTAGCAAATGCATGAGTAATTACTGTAGTTAAATCTACCGGAGTGCTGTTTTTCATTTTGGCATGCAAATTTCTTTTCCTAGTATTTTTAATGGAATTTTATATAAAATTTTTTTTTATAGGTCATATACTACTTGACCGTACTTTTGATTTTTAATTGTTTTAAAACCTAATACTATGCTAAGAAATATCACTAAAGTAGTTAAGTGTATGTAACCACTTAAGGTTAGCCACTGACAGTTTAGAACTGTACCTTATTCATCTTCATAAATTAGCGGTTCATGAAAATCAACAAGGTGTATGTGTCTGGGTGATGTTTTGCTGGTCAAGTTTAGTCTTCTTTATGCCTAATTTTTGTTGGGAATATTTATATAAATTTGGTAAATTGCTGGAAAACTTATCATCGGTAGAGTAAAATTCTCGGTGTAATTGAACAATCTTTGCAACTGTGATTCTGAGCCGAGGAAGAATTACCTTGACTGTCTTGGATATCCATCTTATTTGAAGGAACTTGAAATGTTTCGTTTTTTAATGTTTTTCTAAAACTTTCATGATTAAGCTTGAACACATTTTTTTTTTTAGTTTTCTGTAATGTGATTACCATTTGCAAAAATATTTTTCATCTAAACAACTCCTTATTATGGATGTGATACTTTTGAAAATCTGTGACGAAGTGGGTATGATAAATAGAATTATAATTTTAGTACTTTGGGAATAGTGTCAAAATAGTATATGTTATATTTTAAAACTATCCAGGTATGGTTCAATATGGACATACCATGTTTATGAAACATAATTCATGTTGGTTATTCTTCCTTCATACCATTGTTTTATTCCTTAGGGCCAAAGCAGTCCGTCATCTGTGCGCAGGGAGATGTCATCTGCAGCCATGTCAGCCTCTCGCAGTGCGGCTTCTTTATTCTCTGCGATGAGTTCCTCTTGGTTTGGAGGGTCGTCAGCATCCTAGCTCAGTTTTCATAATGTAATATATTTGGAAGTTACCTTTTTCATTAGATTGATACTGGTGTTTGGGCATTGGATCTCTTGCACATGTAGCAGTGGTTATTTTAGTGATGCACAAAAGGTTATATACTTAGTTTAAGGAGAAGGAAAGTGAGGCATCTCATTTTGAGAGCTTTGTTACAAGTTTTACAATAATATATTTATTTTAGAGAAGACTGGAATGATTTTGTTGAATTTTTTGTTGTTGTATAGTGTTTGTTGATAGTACTTTTGACATGTTTAATAAAGACTTGGTATCAATGTGTCCTTTTTAGACCCTCTGTATTATGATATACTAACTGTGAAAGTTTTTGATTTAGGACTAACATAATATGGTGTGTATTAGAAATTAAGTGATTCAGATTTATTACAGTATTAGTGTTTTTTTGGGCGGAGGGAAGGGAACTGTTCTTATAGGCATCCACATTGCCCCTTACAGGCTATCACATTACACTTTCACAAAAAATTTACATAACTTGGAGCAGTGAGTATCTGTTTTTACTTATTTCTATAGCTTCTTGATGTCAAGAGGCAAATCATTGGTTTCACTGGTTTCTAGGTACCGTTCTTATTTAAGGGATTTTGACGAAGGAAAATCTATTTCTGGGCTCAACCTGTGGCGCTCCGTGAAATTCTCCTTAAAGCACCATTTCTAAGGTATAAATACTGCTAAATATACCTGAGAAAAAAGTTGCATGGAATGCCAGGAATATACCCAGCTCGCTCACCCTTATAGGGCATCGGTATAATAACTGGGGCGTGTGAAACCACTACCAGAGGTCCCTTACCAATTAGTCTTCTCCTTCCTCAACATCCCCCGTTACTACGAGGTGTCGTTCTCTACAACTACTGGCCCCCCCCCCCACCACTACCACTACCCATCCTTCTCCCATCATTCCTTCTAAGCACCCGTGAACGTTCAGATATGTTTTTCATAGCTCTGTGTTATTTTGTGTTTTTGAAGATGTCAGATGTTTTGGAGATCTGTTTTTGTACTTATGCCTTTGAACCCTTTTTTAAGATGCAAGAGTTTACTCTTCTAACAGTACGGTATGTGTTTATGAAAGATTCTAATAGTCAGCTTTGATTAATGTAATACTTACACTATATCATAATCATAGTGAATTTGCGAGTTTCAATGGTGCCAAGTTGAAGGTTTAATGGTGAACAAAGATTGTCCTCATCATCATTATTAGCCTGGTCCAAAGTCTATTATGTTTTAAGGCTGTATTTTCATTCACAATGGTTGACCTGAAATGGCTTCTCCTCAGTTTCAACCATTTTGTGTATTCTCTACCTAAAGTCCCATCTGGGTCAGGTCTTTACCCATGCTCTTTTTCCATGAATTTTTCAGGACTGAGTCTTCATCCTATTTGATACCTTTAAATCTATCTTTTTATGTAACATATTAATAAAATTATACAGCATTATCTAAACTGATGACATGAGGGCTTTTTCTTGAAAAATTTAAGTAATAGTATTTTCTGCTATTAGTGGTTTTGTTTCTTTCCCAGCTAGTTCTGGAAACTATCCCGAAACAGAATCTCCTTATGTCAGGTTTAGTGACTGTAGAATTCCCATTTTTTAAAGATACCTTATCTTTGTTCCCTGGATAGTGTTTTTAAGCTGTTTTGGAATGCAGTTTGTGAATAGAAAAGGCAATGAATATTTGAGAATTGAATTTAAATTTTTAGTACAGTAAAGTACTGTAATGGTGAAAGCAATTTTTTCTTAGTGAGCCTTTGCCACAGCAATTTACCTGCAATCTGAACAGCTTGGGTTTCTACAATTCTATATATGTCTATAAAACTGATGCTCTGAAATAGATTGATATAGATAACATTCTTCATATTGTATGATTGTAGACTTGGAAATTAGATGGTAAGAAAGAAGTTTGTGTCAAACATCTCAGGAAATTTGTTTGTTTAGTCAAGTTTATTCAGGTATGTTTACTAAGATGTATTGCTTTTCTTTAATGATCTTCAAAACTACATTTTAAGTCCAGTTTTTCTCATTTTTTTGCATTTTGACTTACTATTTGGGGGATGGGATGTATCTTTGTGAGGCACAAACGATAGTTTGATGACAGTGGAAATTCATTTGCAATAGGATTTTGTTGGCCTATAGGAATTGTCCCTGCTTGGCGATCACCGGACTGGGGTTTGAGTCCCGCTCCAACTCAATAGTTTCTTGTAGTGTCTGCAACTTCACTAGGTTGAATGACCATCCTCCAAATATTTTGTATTGCACTATGATGGAAGTTTTATATAGCAATAATTAGATAGGATGAATACTCATAAAACATTCCAAAATAATTTACACATTTTAGTGGCTTTGATTCCTGCAACTATAATGATATATAATTTAAAACCTTATGAAACCATTTCAATAAAAAAGATTTTAGCCTGTTGCCCTGTTAAAATTTTTTAGTTAATTATTTACTTGTATATTTGTGTAAAAGACATCTAGTGCAGTGGAATTAATTTATTTTTGCAGCTTTAAAACTGTATAATCCACTGTATCATACATGTAGATAGATTCATTATTAAGTTTCCTGGTTCCTCATTGCCGTATCCTCAATGCCGCAATTATGGGCTCACTGTGGTGCTTACTAGTTTAGATGGAAAGCTCTGCAATCTACAGAAAGTTCCTCATTATCAGTCCCCTGCTGGTCTTTATAAAATGGACAGGTTATGCCAGTTGTAGTAGTAGTAGTAGTAGTAGTAGTAGTAGTAGTAGTAATTTATTGATTTGAGGTTTTCTGGCATCCTGACACAGTAGTAGTATTAGTAGTAGTAATAGTAGTAGTAGTACTGTACAATAGTTGTAAGAGAAAAAGAATTCATAACAAATAACAAGAATCTAGATATACTTAGGTATTTTTTACTAGTAATACAGTATTACTAATAATAGTGCAGCACATTAGCTGCATTTAAATGTAGCAGATAGAAATTAAACTTCGTAGCTGATGATGATGTAATTGATGATGACAAAGTGGAAAACTTTTCATTACAGTGTTGCTGCTGCTTTTTTACTTAATGTCTCCAGTTGTAGATTTTATTACAGATTTTATATTGACTTGGTTTATTATGAGGTTCAGTTCAGTTTTTGTAGCCGAGGGGTTCCTTTAAACAGCATATCTACTCTAATCCAATTTTTTTGAGTGTTTCTCCTGTTTATTCATGTTTGGTATATTGTTTCTTTTTTCTGTTTTTTCCTTCCTTAAATTGACAATTTTCAATTGTTTTCTTTTTGGCGCAGTTGTTTTCTTTAAGGCTTAATATGGCTGTTGTAATATTTTTAAATATTTCATCACATAGTTTTCTAAAGTAAAATTAGAAATAAGCTAAATCTTCTGTGCAATTTTTACACCTATACATCATTCAATCTTTAACGATTTATTCTCATCCCATACATTATTGGCAGGTCTGTTCTGTTATCATATAATGTTTCATATATTTGTACGTTTATTTTGCACATGTTTTGAAGTGATTTTATGATGAATATCTTTTCCCTATCTTTAATATCTATTTCTTTGCTCTAGACCTTAATCTTCCATATCCCCATTCTCCTTAGGTGTATCTTTCATCTCCATTTTGTTCCTGCATCTCCTGGTATTGTTCATTGAACTATTATGTTCATTCTCCTCTACTATTTCTTGTAATATTCTATTCAACAGGTCATTTCTTCCTTCCTTCCTTTAGCCCCTTTAGTCTTCCATCTGCCATCCTGGTCCACACTTCCTTCATTGCCATTTCCCTTTTGTATGTAGCTAGTGCTGCATATTTAGGCATTTTTATAAACTTCTTTCTTAACTATTTTCTATGTGCAGCAATCCTTGTATCTCATTTCTTTCAAGTTTATTACTTTCTCCCCATACAATGTTGGTGGTAATACCATTATTTGCATGGCACACTGTAGGAGTTATTAAAGGTTCTTTGCTTAGGAAATATCCTTTGCAATGTTCCTTTGGCCTCCCAATCTTCAGCCCTTATCAAAGAACAAATCCTTTGGATGATCCTCCTTCTTGAATACTATAATGATAATTCCTGTAGTTATGAAAATAGGAAAGCATTGTTGCTGAACAAATCTCAAAACAATCACTAGGTTTGAATTTAGTGTGCATAATTGGCATGCATATTAAGTCTCAATATGTAAGGCTATTAATTTAACATTAAACAGCAGTAAAAAAAAAAAAGATAAATAGATTGTACTCAGGAAAAGTAACAAGACCTGCAGACAAGAAGGCTATGGCATTCCCTATATGCGAGAACACTGGTTGTTTGGCCACAATGCACCATAAAGGCAATAATTGAGAGACCTGTGATGACTTTGTAGTAGATCCGTCAAATTACCCAAAGGATCATAAGGAGTCCAAAGGAAGCTAGATTTATCCAAAGGATGTCCAGAAGAGCCAAAAATGCACTAACTGGCTCTAAAGGATGATAATATATGATCACAAGCACTTAGTTTACCTTGATATAGTCCTTCTAAATCTGTCTTATGCATTTTGGCATAGAAGAAGTGATAAAAAGGTCCTAAACGATTTTGGTAGAGAGAGATCACTCTTCGCCATACATACTATTTGGTATATTATCTGCATATTGGTCTACTGAATTAACAATATTTAATCACTCACTTGTTTATGCTTGGCTTGATCACAATGTAACGTTATCTCCCTGGTCCTCTGTTCTGGCTAGCATCGTGGGTTAGTATTTTGACATGAATTCTGTGATCTCATTAATCACTTGGTTCAACTTTTTTCTCGGTTTATCTTACTAGAATGACTATGTCAAGTTAAACTTAGTAGTGCTTCCTGCTATATGTTATCCTTCTTAAGGCTTTTTTTGTGTATTTTTGGCTCTTTTGGACATCCTTTGGGTAAATCTACCTCCCTATGGGTTCATTATGATCCTTTGGGCAATTCAACAGACTGCATAGTAGTAGTTAAAAAGACTCATGCTCCAATCAGTCAAGTACAGCATAATTCAGGGGATGGAATGTTGAGCGCTTCCAAAATAACATTTTTAAATTGAAAATCAAGTTCATGAAGGTGATATGTAACGGCCATATAGGTGTGTAGTACTATTAATGTGCCTCAAAC
>NC_090737.1:127114001-127150561 GCF_036898095.1 Palaemon carinicauda | reverse complement strand
AAAAAGTTTTGGTACAAGCAAAACTTCATCAAGAAGACATTGCAGACCAGAAAACTTGACTTCTTACTAACTTCATGAATCAAGAAGAGATGGTCCAGTATCTGGTCCATCTGTCACCATGAAAAAGTTTTGGTACAAGCAAAACTTCATCAAGAAGACATTGCAGACCAGAAAACTTGACTTCTTCCTAACTTCATGAATCAAAAAGACATGGTCCAGTATCTGGTCCATCTGTCACCATGAAAAAGTTTTGGTACAAGCAAAACTTCATCAAGAAGACATTGCAGACCAGAAAACTTGACTTCTTCCTAACTTCATGAATCAAAAAGACATGGTCCAGTATCTGGTCCATCTGTCACCATGAAAAAGTTTTGGTACAAGCAAAACTTCATCAAGAAGACATTGCAGACCAGAAAACTTGACTTCTTCCTAACTTCATGAATCAAAAAGACATGGTCCAGTATCTGGTCCATCTGTCACCATGAAAAAGTTTTGCTACAAGCAAAACTTCATCAAGAAGACATTGCAGACCAGAAAACTTGACTTCTTACTAACTTCATGAATCAAGAAGAGATGGTCCAGTATCTGGTCCATCTGTCACCATGAAAAAGTTTTGGTACAAGCAAAACTTCATCAAGAAGACATTGCAGACCAGAAAACTTGACTTCTTACTAACTTCATGAATCAAGAAGAGATGGTCCAGTATCTGGTCATCTGTCACCATGAAAAAGTTTTGGTACAAGCAAAACTTCATCAAGAAGACATTGCAGACCAGAAAACTTGACTTCTTACTAACTTCATGAATCAAGAAGAGATGGTCCAGTATCTGGTCATCTGTCACCATGAAAAAGTTTTGGTACAAGCAAAACTTCATCAAGAAGACATTGCAGACCAGAAAACTTGACTTCTTCCTAACTTCATGAATCAAGAAGACATGGTCCAGTATCTGGTCCATCTGTCACCATGAAAAAGTTTTGGTACAAGCAAAACTTCATCAAGAAGACATTGCAGACCAGAAAACTTGACTTCTTCCTAACTTCATGAATCAAAAAGACATGGTCCAGTATCTGGTCCATCTGTCACCATGAAAAAGTTTTGGTACAAGCAAAACTTCATCAAGAAGACATTGCAAACCAGAAAACTTGACTTCACTAACTTCATGAATCAAAAAGACATGGTCCAGTATCTGGTGCATCTGTCACCATGAAAAAGTTTTGGTACAAGCAAAACTTCATCAAGAAGACATTGCAAACCAGAAAACTTGACTTCTTACTAACTTCATGAATCAAAAAGACATGGTCCAGTATCTGGTGCATCTGTCACCATGAAAAAGTTTTGGTACAAGCAAAACTTCATCAAGAAGACATTGCAAACCAGAAAACTTGACTTCTTACTAACTTCATGAATCAAAAAGACATGGTCCAGTATCTGGTGCATCTGTCACCATGAAAAAGTTTTGGTACAAGCAAAACTTCATCAAGAAGACATTGCAACCAGAAAACTTGACTTCTTACTAACTTCATGAATCAAAAAGACATGGTCCAGTATCTGGTCCATCTGTCACCATGAAAAAGTTTTGGTACAAGCAAAACTTCATCAAGAAGACATTGCAGACCAGAAAACTTGACTTCTTACTAACTTCATGAATCAAAAAGACATGGTCCAGTATCTGGTCCATCTGTCACCATGAAAAAGTTTTGGTACAAGCAAAACTTCATCAAGAAGACATTGCAGACCAGAAAACTTGACTTCTTACTAACTTCATGAATCAAAAAGACATGGTCCAGTATCTGGTCCATCTGTCACCATGAAAAAGTTTTGGTACAAGCAAAACTTCATCAAGAAGACATTGCAGACCAGAAAACTTGACTTCTTACTAACTTCATGAATCAAAAAGACATGGTCCAGTATCTGGTCCATCTGTCACCATGAAAAAGTTTTGGTACAAGCAAAACTTCATCAAGAAGACATTGCAACCAGAAAACTTGACTTCTTACTAACTTCATGAATCAAAAAGACATGGTCCAGTATCTGGTCCATCTGTCACCATGAAAAAGTTTTGGTACAAGCAAAACTTCATCAAGAAGACATTGCAACCAGAAAACTTGACTTCTTACTAACTTCATGAATCAAAAAGACATGGTCCAGTATCTGGTCCATCTGTCACCATGAAAAAGTTTTGGTACAAGCAAAACTTCATCAAGAAGACATTGCAGACCAGAAAACTTGACTTCTTACTAACTTCATGAATCAAAAAGACATGGTCCAGTATCTGGTCCATCTGTCACCATGAAAAAGTTTTGGTACAGGCAAAACTTCATCAAGAAGACATTGCAGACCAGAAAACTTGACTTTTACCTAACTTCATGAATCAAAAAGACATGGTCCAGTATCTGGTCCATCTGTCACCATGAAAAAGTTTTGGTACAGGCAAAACTTCATCAAGAAGACATTGCAGACCAGAAAACTTGACTTCTTACTAACTTCATGAATCAAAAAGACATGGTCCAGTATCTGGTCCATCTGTCACCATGAAAAAGTTTTGGTACAAGCAAAACTTCATCAAGAAGACATTGCAGACCAGAAAACTTGACTTCTTACTAACTTCATGAATCAAAAAGAGATGGTCCAGTATCTGGTCCATCTGTCACCATGAAAAAGTTTTGGTACAAGGCAAAACTTCATCAAGAAGACATTGCAGACCAGAAAACTTGACTTCACTAACTTCATGAATCAAAAAGACATGGTCCAGTATCTGGTCCATCTGTCACCATGAAAAAGTTTTGGTACAAGGCAAAACTTCATCAAGAAGACATTGCAGACCAGAAAACTTGACTTCTTACCTAACTTCATGAATCAAAAAGACATGGTCCAGTATCTGGTCCATCTGTCACCATGAAAAAGTTTTGGTACAAGGCAAAACTTCATCAAGAAGACATTGCAGACCAGAAAACTTGACTTCACTAACTTCATGAATCAAAAAGACATGGTCCAGTATCTGGTCCATCTGTCACCATGAAAAAGTTTTGGTACAGGCAAAACTTCATCAAGAAGACATTGCAGACCAGAAAACTTGACTTCTTACTAACTTCATGAATCAAAAAGACATGGTCCAGTATCTGGTCCATCTGTCACCATGAAAAAGTTTTGGTACAAGCAAAACTTCATCAAGAAGACATTGCAGACCAGAAAACTTGACTTCTTACTAACTTCATGAATCAAAAAGAGATGGTCCAGTATCTGGTCCATCTGTCACCATGAAAAGTTTTGGTACAAGCAAAACTTCATCAAGAAGACATTGCAGACCAGAAAACTTGACTTCTTACTAACTTCATGAATCAAAAAGAGATGGTCCAGTATCTGGTCCATCTGTCACCATGAAAAAGTTTTGGTACAAGCAAAACTTCATCAAGAAGACATTGCAGACCAGAAAACTTGACTTCACTAACTTCATGAATCAAAAAGACATGGTCCAGTATCTGGTCCATCTGTCACCATGAAAAAGTTTTGGTACAAGCAAAACTTCATCAAGAAGACATTGCAGACCAGAAAACTTGACTTCTTACTAACTTCATGAATCAAGAAGAGATGGTCCAGTATCTGGTCCATCTGTCACCATGAAAAAGTTTTGGTACAAGCAAAACTTCATCAAGAAGACATTGCAGACCAGAAAACTTGACTTCTTACTAACTTCATGAATCAAGAAGAGATGGTCCAGTATCTGGTCCATCTGTCACCATGAAAAAGTTTTGGTACAAGCAAAACTTCATCAAGAAGACATTGCAGACCAGAAAACTTGACTTCTTACTAACTTCATGAATCAAAAAGACATGGTCCAGTATCTGGTCCATCTGTCACCATGAAAAAGTTTTGGTACAAGCAAAACTTCATCAAGAAGACATTGCAGACCAGAAAACTTGACTTCTTACTAACTTCATGAATCAAGAAGAGATGGTCCAGTATCTGGTCCATCTGTCACCATGAAAAAGTTTTGGTACAAGCAAAACTTCATCAAGAAGACATTGCAGACCAGAAAACTTGACTTCACCTAACTTCATGAATCAAGAAGAGATGGTCCAGTATCTGGTCCATCTGTCACCATGAAAAAGTTTTGGTACAAGCAAAACTTCATCAAGAAGACATTGCAGACCAGAAAACTTGACTTCTTACTAACTTCATGAATCAAGAAGAGATGGTCCAGTATCTGGTCCATCTGTCACCATGAAAAAGTTTTGGTACAAGCAAAACTTCATCAAGAAGACATTGCAGACCAGAAAACTTGACTTCTTACTAACTTCATGAATCAAGAAGAGATGGTCCAGTATCTGGTCCATCTGTCACCATGAAAAAGTTTTGGTACAAGCAAAACTTCATCAAGAAGACATTGCAGACCAGAAAACTTGACTTCTTCCTAACTTCATGAATCAAAAAGACATGGTCCAGTATCTGGTCCATCTGTCACCATGAAAAAGTTTTGGTACAAGCAAAACTTCATCAAGAAGACATTGCAGACCAGAAAACTTGACTTCTTCCTAACTTCATGAATCAAGAAGAGATGGTCCAGTATCTGGTCCATCTGTCACCATGAAAAAGTTTTGGTACAAGCAAAACTTCATCAAGAAGACATTGCAGACCAGAAAACTTGACTTCTTCCTAACTTCATGAATCAAGAAGAGATGGTCCAGTATCTGGTCCATCTGTCACCATGAAAAAGTTTTGGTACAAGCAAAACTTCATCAAGAAGACATTGCAGACCAGAAAACTTGACTTCTTACTAACTTCATGAATCAAGAAGAGATGGTCCAGTATCTGGTCCATCTGTCACCATGAAAAAGTTTTGGTACAAGCAAAACTTCATCAAGAAGACATTGCAGACCAGAAAACTTGACTTCTTACTAACTTCATGAATCAAGAAGAGATGGTCCAGTATCTGGTCCATCTGTCACCATGAAAAAGTTTTGGTACAAGCAAAACTTCATCAAGAAGACATTGCAGACCAGAAAACTTGACTTCTTCCTAACTTCATGAATCAAGAAGAGATGGTCCAGTATCTGGTCCATCTGTCACCATGAAAAAGTTTTGGTACAAGCAAAACTTCATCAAGAAGACATTGCAGACCAGAAAACTTGACTTCTTCCTAACTTCATGAATCAAGAAGACATGGTCCAGTATCTGGTCCATCTGTCACCATGAAAAAGTTTTGGTACAAGCAAAACTTCATCAAGAAGACATTGCAGACCAGAAAACTTGACTTCTTCCTAACTTCATGAATCAAAAAGACATGGTCCAGTATCTGGTCCATCTGTCACCATGAAAAAGTTTTGCTACAAGCAAAACTTCATCAAGAAGACATTGCAGACCAGAAAACTTGACTTCTTCCTAACTTCATGAATCAAGAAGAGATGGTCCAGTATCTGGTCCATCTGTCACCATGAAAAAGTTTTGGTACAAGCAAAACTTCATCAAGAAGACATTGCAGACCAGAAAACTTGACTTCTTACTAACTTCATGAATCAAGAAGAGATGGTCCAGTATCTGGTCCATCTGTCACCATGAAAAAGTTTTGGTACAAGCAAAACTTCATCAAGAAGACATTGCAGACCAGAAAACTTGACTTCTTCCTAACTTCATGAATCAAGAAGAGATGGTCCAGTATCTGGTCCATCTGTCACCATGAAAAAGTTTTGGTACAAGCAAAACTTCATCAAGAAGACATTGCAGACCAGAAAACTTGACTTCTTCCTAACTTCATGAATCAAGAAGAGATGGTCCAGTATCTGGTCCATCTGTCACCATGAAAAAGTTTTGGTACAAGCAAAACTTCATCAAGAAGACATTGCAAGACCAGAAAACTGACTTCTTCCTAACTTCATGAATCAAAAAGACATGGTCCAGTATCTGGTCCATCTGTCACCATGAAAAAGTTTTGGTACAGCAAAACTTCATCAAGAAGACATTGCAAACCAGAAAACTAGACTTCTTCCTAACTTCATGAATCAAAAAGACATGGTCCAGTATCTGGTCCATCTGTCACCATGAAAAAGTTTTGGTACAAGCAAAACTTCATCAAGAAGACATTGCAAACCAGAAAACTAGACTTCTTCCTAACTTCATGAATCAAAAAGACATGGTCCAGTATCTGGTCCATCTGTCACCATGAAAAAGTTTTGGTACAAGCAAAACTTCATCAAGAAGACATTGCAAACCAGAAAACTAGACTTCTTCCTAACTTCATGAATCAAAAAGACATGGTCCAGTATCTGGTCCATCTGTCACCATGAAAAAGTTTTGGTACAAGCAAAACTTCATCAAGAAGACATTGCAAACCAGAAAACTAGACTTCTTCCTAACTTCATGAATCAAAAAGACATGGTCCAGTATCTGGTCCATCTGTCACCTTGAAAAAGTTTTGGTACAGGCAAAACTTCATCAAGAAGACATTGCAAACCAGAAAACTAGACTTCTTCCTAACTTCATGAATCAAAAAGACATGGTCCAGTATCTGGTCCATCTGTCACCTTGAAAAAGTTTTGGTACAGCAAAACTTCATCAAGAAGACATTGCAAACCAGAAAACTAGACTTCTTCCTAACTTCATGAATCAAAAAGACATGGTCCAGTATCTGGTCCATCTGTCACCTTGAAAAAGTTTTGGTACAGCAAAACTTCATCAAGAAGACATTGCAAACCAGAAAACTAGACTTCTTCCTAACTTCATGAATCAAAAAGACATGGTCCAGTATCTGGTCCATCTGTCACCTTGAAAAAGTTTTGGTACAGCAAAACTTCATCAAGAAGACATTGCAAACCAGAAAACTAGACTTCTTCCTAACTTCATGAATCAAAAAGACATGGTCCAGTATCTGGTCCATCTGTCACCTTGAAAAAGTTTTGGTACAGCAAAACTTCATCAAGAAGACATTGCAAACCAGAAAACTAGACTTCTTCCTAACTTCATGAATCAAAAAGACATGGTCCAGTATCTGGTCCATCTGTCACCTTGAAAAAGTTTTGGTAAGCAAAACTTCATCAAGAAGACATTGCAAACCAGAAAACTAGACTTCTTCCTAACTTCATGAATCAAAAAGACATGGTCCAGTATCTGGTCCATCTGTCACCTTGAAAAAGTTTTGGTACAGGCAAAACTTCATCAAGAAGACATTGCAAACCAGAAAACTAGACTTCTTCCTAACTTCATGAATCAAAAAGACATGGTCCAGTATCTGGTCCATCTGTCACCTTGAAAAAGTTTTGGTACAGCAAAACTTCATCAAGAAGACATTGCAAACCAGAAAACTAGACTTCTTCCTAACTTCATGAATCAAAAAGACATGGTCCAGTATCTGGTCCATCTGTCACCTTGAAAAAGTTTTGGTACAGGCAAAACTTCATCAAGAAGACATTGCAAACCAGAAAACTAGACTTCTTCCTAACTTCATGAATCAAAAAGACATGGTCCAGTATCTGGTCCATCTGTCACCTTGAAAAAGTTTTGGTACAGGCAAAACTTCATCAAGAAGACATTGCAAACCAGAAAACTAGACTTCTTCCTAACTTCATGAATCAAAAAGACATGGTCCAGTATCTGGTCCATCTGTCACCTTGAAAAAGTTTTGGTACAGGCAAAACTTCATCAAGAAGACATTGCAAACCAGAAAACTAGACTTCTTCCTAACTTCATGAATCAAAAAGAGATGGTCCAGTATCTGGTCCATCTGTCACCATGAAAAAGTTTTGGTAAGGCAAAACTTCATCAAGAAGACATTGCAAACCAGAAAACTAGACTTCTTCCTAACTTCATGAATCAAAAAGACATGGTCCAGTATCTGGTCCATCTGTCACCTTGAAAAAGTTTTGGTACAGCAAAACTTCATCAAGAAGACATTGCAAACCAGAAAACTAGACTTCTTCCTAACTTCATGAATCAAAAAGACATGGTCCAGTATCTGGTCCATCTGTCACCTTGAAAAAGTTTTGGTACAGGCAAAACTTCATCAAGAAGACATTGCAAACCAGAAAACTAGACTTCTTCCTAACTTCATGAATCAAAAAGACATGGTCCAGTATCTGGTCCATCTGTCACCTTGAAAAAGTTTTGGTACAGGCAAAACTTCACCAAGAAGACATTGCAAACCAGAAAACTAGACTTCTTCCTAACTTCATGAATCAAAAAGAGATGGTCCAGTATCTGGTCCATCTGTCACCTTGAAAAAGTTTTGGTACAGGCAAAACTTCATCAAGAAGACATTGCAAACCAGAAAACTAGACTTCTTCCTAACTTCATGAATCAAAAAGATGGTCCAGTATCTGGTCCATCTGTCACCATGAAAAAGTTTTGGTACAGGCAAAACTTCATCAAGAAGACATTGCAAACCAGAAAACTAGACTTCTTCCTAACTTCATGAATCAAAAAGAGATGGTCCAGTATCTGGTCCATCTGTCACCATGAAAAAGTTTTGGTACAGGCAAAACTTCATCAAGAAGACATTGCAAACCAGAAAACTAGACTTCTTCCTAACTTCATGAATCAAAAAGATGGTCCAGTATCTGGTCCATCTGTCACCTTGAAAAAGTTTTGGTACAGGCAAAACTTCATCAAGAAGACATTGCAAACCAGAAAACTAGACTTCTTCCTAACTTCATGAATCAAAAAGACATGGTCCAGTATCTGGTCCATCTGTCACCTTGAAAAAGTTTTGGTACAGGCAAAACTTCACCAAGAAGACATTGCAAACCAGAAAACTAGACTTCTTCCTAACTTCATGAATCAAAAAGATGGTCCAGTATCTGGTCCATCTGTCACCTTGAAAAAGTTTTGGTACAGGCAAAACTTCACCAAGAAGACATTGCAAACCAGAAAACTAGACTTCTTCCTAACTTCATGAATCAAAAGAGATGGTCCAGTATCTGGTCCATCTGTCACCTTGAAAAAGTTTTGGTACAGGCAAAACTTCATCAAGAAGACATTGCAAACCAGAAAACTAGACTTCTTCCTAACTTCATGAATCAAAAAGAGATGGTCCAGTATCTGGTCCATCTGTCACCATGAAAAAGTTTTGGTACAGGCAAAACTTCATCAAGAAGACATTGCAAACCAGAAAACTAGACTTCTTCCTAACTTCATGAATCAAAAAGAGATGGTCCAGTATCTGGTCCATCTGTCACCTTGAAAAAGTTTTGGTACAGGCAAAACTTCATCAAGAAGACATTGCAACCAGAAAACTAGACTTCTTCCTAACTTCATGAATCAAAAAGAGACGTCCAGTATCTGGTCCATCTGTCACCTTGAAAAAGTTTTGGTACAGGCAAAACTTCATCAAGAAGACATTGCAAACCAGAAAACTAGACTTCTTCCTAACTTCATGAATCAAAAAGACATGGTCCAGTATCTGGTCCATCTGTCACCTTGAAAAAGTTTTGGTACAGGCAAAACTTCATCAAGAAGACATTGCAAACCAGAAAACTAGACTTCTTCCTAACTTCATGAATCAAAAAGATGGTCCAGTATCTGGTCCATCTGTCACCTTGAAAAAGTTTTGGTACAGGCAAAACTTCACCAAGAAGACATTGCAAACCAGAAAACTAGACTTCTTCCTAACTTCATGAATCAAAAAGAGATGGTCCAGTATCTGGTCCATCTGTCACCTTGAAAAAGTTTTGGTACAGGCAAAACTTCATCAAGAAGACATTGCAAACCAGAAAACTAGACTTCTTCCTAACTTCATGAATCAAAAAGAGATGGTCCAGTATCTGGTCCATCTGTCACCTTGAAAAAGTTTTGGTAAGGCAAAACTTCATCAAGAAGACATTGCAAACCAGAAAACTAGACTTCTTCCTAACTTCATGAATCAAAAAGAGATGGTCCAGTATCTGGTCCATCTGTCACCATGAAAAAGTTTTGGTACAGGCAAAACTTCATCAAGAAGACATTGCAGACCAGAAAACTAGACTTCTTCCTAACTTCATGAATCAAAAAGAGACGTCCAGTATCTGGTCCATCTGTCACCTTGAAAAAGTTTTGGTACAGGCAAAACTTCATCAAGAAGACATTGCAAACCAGAAAACTAGACTTCTTCCTAACTTCATGAATCAAAAAGAGATGGTCCAGTATCTGGTCCATCTGTCACCTTGAAAAAGTTTTGGTACAGGCAAAACTTCACCAAGAAGACATTGCAAACCAGAAAACTAGACTTCTTCCTAACTTCATGAATCAAAAAGAGATGGTCCAGTATCTGGTCCATCTGTCACCTTGAAAAAGTTTTGGTACAGGCAAAACTTCACCAAGAAGACATTGCAAACCAGAAAACTAGACTTCTTCCTAACTTCATGAATCAAAAAGAGATGGTCCAGTATCTGGTCCATCTGTCACCTTGAAAAAGTTTTGGTACAGGCAAAACTTCATCAAGAAGACATTGCAAACCAGAAAACTAGACTTCTTCCTAACTTCATGAATCAAAAAGAGATGGTCCAGTATCTGGTCCATCTGTCACCTTGAAAAAGTTTTGGTACAGGCAAAACTTCATCAAGAAGACATTGCAAACCAGAAAACTAGACTTCTTCCTAACTTCATGAATCAAAAAGAGATGGTCCAGTATCTGGTCCATCTGTCACCTTGAAAAAGTTTTGGTACAGGCAAAACTTCATCAAGAAGACATTGCAAACCAGAAAACTAGACTTCTTCCTAACTTCATGAATCAAAAAGAGATGGTCCAGTATCTGGTCCATCTGTCACCTTGAAAAAGTTTTGGTACAGGCAAAACTTCACCAAGAAGACATTGCAAACCAGAAAACTAGACTTCTTCCTAACTTCATGAATCAAAAAGAGATGGTCCAGTATCTGGTCCATCTGTCACCTTGAAAAAGTTTTGGTACAGGCAAAACTTCACCAAGAAGACATTGCAAACCAGAAAACTAGACTTCTTCCTAACTTCATGAATCAAAAAGAGATGGTCCAGTATCTGGTCCATCTGTCACCTTGAAAAAGTTTTGGTACAGGCAAAACTTCACCAAGAAGACATTGCAAACCAGAAAACTAGACTTCTTCCTAACTTCATGAATCAAAAAGAGATGGTCCAGTATCTGGTCCATCTGTCACCTTGAAAAAGTTTTGGTACAGGCAAAACTTCATCAAGAAGACATTGCAAACCAGAAAACTAGACTTCTTCCTAACTTCATGAATCAAAAAGAGATGGTCCAGTATCTGGTCCATCTGTCACCTTGAAAAAGTTTTGGTACAGGCAAAACTTCATCAAGAAGACATTGCAAACCAGAAAACTAGACTTCTTCCTAACTTCATGAATCAAAAAGAGATGGTCCAGTATCTGGTCCATCTGTCACCTTGAAAAAGTTTTGGTACAGGCAAAACTTCATCAAGAAGACATTGCAAACCAGAAAACTAGACTTCTTCCTAACTTCATGAATCAAAAAGAGATGGTCCAGTATCTGGTCCATCTGTCACCTTGAAAAAGTTTTGGTACAGGCAAAACTTCATCAAGAAGACATTGCAAACCAGAAAACTAGACTTCTTCCTAACTTCATGAATCAAAAAGAGATGGTCCAGTATCTGGTCCATCTGTCACCTTGAAAAAGTTTTGGTACAGGCAAAACTTCACCAAGAAGACATTGCAAACCAGAAAACTAGACTTCTTCCTAACTTCATGAATCAAAAAGAGATGGTCCAGTATCTGGTCCATCTGTCACCTTGAAAAAGTTTTGGTACAGGCAAAACTTCACCAAGAAGACATTGCAAACCAGAAAACTAGACTTCTTCCTAACTTCATGAATCAAAAAGAGATGGTCCAGTATCTGGTCCATCTGTCACCTTGAAAAAGTTTTGGTACAGGCAAAACTTCATCAAGAAGACATTGCAAACCAGAAAACTAGACTTCTTCCTAACTTCATGAATCAAAAAGAGATGGTCCAGTATCTGGTCCATCTGTCACCTTGAAAAAGTTTTGGTACAGGCAAAACTTCATCAAGAAGACATTGCAAACCAGAAAACTAGACTTCTTCCTAACTTCATGAATCAAAAAGAGATGGTCCAGTATCTGGTCCATCTGTCACCTTGAAAAAGTTTTGGTACAGGCAAAACTTCATCAAGAAGACATTGCAAACCAGAAAACTAGACTTCTTCCTAACTTCATGAATCAAAAAGAGATGGTCCAGTATCTGGTCCATCTGTCACCTTGAAAAAGTTTTGGTACAGGCAAAACTTCATCAAGAAGACATTGCAAACCAGAAAACTAGACTTCTTCCTAACTTCATGAATCAAAAAGAGATGGTCCAGTATCTGGTCCATCTGTCACCTTGAAAAAGTTTTGGTACAGGCAAAACTTCATCAAGAAGACATTGCAAACCAGAAAACTAGACTTCTTCCTAACTTCATGAATCAAAAAGAGATGGTCCAGTATCTGGTCCATCTGTCACCTTGAAAAAGTTTTGGTACAGGCAAAACTTCACCAAGAAGACATTGCAAACCAGAAAACTAGACTTCTTCCTAACTTCATGAATCAAAAAGAGATGGTCCAGTATCTGGTCCATCTGTCACCTTGAAAAAGTTTTGGTACAGGCAAAACTTCATCAAGAAGACATTGCAAACCAGAAAACTAGACTTCTTCCTAACTTCATGAATCAAAAAGAGATGGTCCAGTATCTGGTCCATCTGTCACCTTGAAAAAGTTTTGGTACAGGCAAAACTTCACCAAGAAGACATTGCAAACCAGAAAACTAGACTTCTTCCTAACTTCATGAATCAAAAAGAGATGGTCCAGTATCTGGTCCATCTGTCACCTTGAAAAAGTTTTGGTACAGGCAAAACTTCACCAAGAAGACATTGCAAACCAGAAAACTAGACTTCTTCCTAACTTCATGAATCAAAAAGAGATGGTCCAGTATCTGGTCCATCTGTCACCTTGAAAAAGTTTTGGTACAGGCAAAACTTCACCAAGAAGACATTGCAAACCAGAAAACTAGACTTCTTCCTAACTTCATGAATCAAAAAGAGATGGTCCAGTATCTGGTCCATCTGTCACCTTGAAAAAGTTTTGGTACAGGCAAAACTTCACCAAGAAGACATTGCAAACCAGAAAACTAGACTTCTTCCTAACTTCATGAATCAAAAAGAGATGGTCCAGTATCTGGTCCATCTGTCACCTTGAAAAAGTTTTGGTACAGGCAAAACTTCACCAAGAAGACATTGCAAACCAGAAAACTAGACTTCTTCCTAACTTCATGAATCAAAAAGAGATGGTCCAGTATCTGGTCCATCTGTCACCTTGAAAAAGTTTTGGTACAGGCAAAACTTCACCAAGAAGACATTGCAAACCAGAAAACTAGACTTCTTCCTAACTTCATGAATCAAAAAGAGATGGTCCAGTATCTGGTCCATCTGTCACCTTGAAAAAGTTTTGGTACAGGCAAAACTTCACCAAGAAGACATTGCAAACCAGAAAACTAGACTTCTTCCTAACTTCATGAATCAAAAAGAGATGGTCCAGTATCTGGTCCATCTGTCACCTTGAAAAAGTTTTGGTACAGGCAAAACTTCACCAAGAAGACATTGCAAACCAGAAAACTAGACTTCTTCCTAACTTCATGAATCAAAAAGAGATGGTCCAGTATCTGGTCCATCTGTCACCTTGAAAAAGTTTTGGTACAGGCAAAACTTCACCAAGAAGACATTGCAAACCAGAAAACTAGACTTCTTCCTAACTTCATGAATCAAAAAGAGATGGTCCAGTATCTGGTCCATCTGTCACCTTGAAAAAGTTTTGGTACAGGCAAAACTTCACCAAGAAGACATTGCAAACCAGAAAACTAGACTTCTTCCTAACTTCATGAATCAAAAAGAGATGGTCCAGTATCTGGTCCATCTGTCACCTTGAAAAAGTTTTGGTACAGGCAAAACTTCACCAAGAAGACATTGCAAACCAGAAAACTAGACTTCTTCCTAACTTCATGAATCAAAAAGAGATGGTCCAGTATCTGGTCCATCTGTCACCTTGAAAAAGTTTTGGTACAGGCAAAACTTCACCAAGAAGACATTGCAAACCAGAAAACTAGACTTCTTCCTAACTTCATGAATCAAAAAGAGATGGTCCAGTATCTGGTCCATCTGCCACCTTGAAAAAGTTTTGGTACAGGCAAAACTTCACCAAGAAGACATTGCAAACCAGAAAACTAGACTTCTTCCTAACTTCATGAATCAAAAAGAGATGGTCCAGTATCTGGTCCATCTGTCACCTTGAAAAAGTTTTGGTACAGGCAAAACTTCACCAAGAAGACATTGCAAACCAGAAAACTAGACTTCTTCCTAACTTCATGAATCAAAAAGAGATGGTCCAGTATCTGGTCCATCTGTCACCTTGAAAAAGTTTTGGTACAGGCAAAACTTCACCAAGAAGACATTGCAAACCAGAAAACTAGACTTCTTCCTAACTTCATGAATCAAAAAGAGATGGTCCAGTATCTGGTCCATCTGTCACCTTGAAAAAGTTTTGGTACAGGCAAAACTTCACCAAGAAGACATTGCAAACCAGAAAACTAGACTTCTTCCTAACTTCATGAATCAAAAAGAGATGGTCCAGTATCTGGTCCATCTGTCACCTTGAAAAAGTTTTGGTACAGGCAAAACTTCACCAAGAAGACATTGCAAACCAGAAAACTAGACTTCTTCCTAACTTCATGAATCAAAAAGAGATGGTCCAGTATCTGGTCCATCTGCCACCTTGAAAAAGTTTTGGTACAGGCAAAACTTCACCAAGAAGACATTGCAAACCAGAAAACTAGACTTCTTCCTAACTTCATGAATCAAAAAGAGATGGTCCAGTATCGTGTCCATCTGCCACCTTGAAAAAGTTTTGGTACAGGCAAAACTTCACCAAGAAGACATTGCAAACCAGAAAACTAGACTTCTTCCTAACTTCATGAATCAAAAAGAGATGGTCCAGTATCGTGTCCATCTGCCACCTTGAAAAAGTTTTGGTACAGGCAAAACTTCACCAAGAAGACATTGCAAACCAGAAAACTAGACTTCTTCCTAACTTCATGAATCAAAAAGAGATGGTCCAGTATCGTGTCCATCTGCCACCTTGAAAAAGTTTTGGTACAGGCAAAACTTCACCAAGAAGACATTGCAAACCAGAAAACTAGACTTCTTCCTAACTTCATGAATCAAAAAGAGATGGTCCAGTATCTGGTCCATCTGTCACCTTGAAAAAGTTTTGGTACAGGCAAAACTTCACCAAGAAGACATTGCAAACCAGAAAACTAGACTTCTTCCTAACTTCATGAATCAAAAAGAGATGGTCCAGTATCTGGTCCATCTGTCACCTTGAAAAAGTTTTGGTACAGGCAAAACTTCATCAAGAAGACATTGCAAACCAGAAAACTAGACTTCTTCCTAACTTCATGAATCAAAAAGAGATGGTCCAGTATCTGGTCCATCTGCCACCTTGAAAAAGTTTTGGTACAGGCAAAACTTCACCAAGAAGACATTGCAAACCAGAAAACTAGACTTCTTCCTAACTTCATGAATCAAAAAGAGATGGTCCAGTATCTGGTCCATCTGTCACCTTGAAAAAGTTTTGGTACAGGCAAAACTTCACCAAGAAGACATTGCAAACCAGAAAACTAGACTTCTTCCTAACTTCATGAATCAAAAAGAGAATGGTCCAGTATCGTGTCCATCTGCCACCTTGAAAAAGTTTTGGTACAGGCAAAACTTCACCAAGAAGACATTGCAAACCAGAAAACTAGACTTCTTCCTAACTTCATGAATCAAAAAGAGATGGTCCAGTATCTGGTCCATCTGTCACCTTGAAAAAGTTTTGGTACAGGCAAAACTTCACCAAGAAGACATTGCAAACCAGAAAACTAGACTTCTTCCTAACTTCATGAATCAAAAAGAGATGGTCCAGTATCTGGTCCATCTGTCACCTTGAAAAAGTTTTGGTACAGGCAAAACTTCATCAAGAAGACATTGCAAACCAGAAAACTAGACTTCTTCCTAACTTCATGAATCAAAAAGAGATGGTCCAGTATCTGGTCCATCTGTCACCTTGAAAAAGTTTTGGTACAGGCAAAACTTCACCAAGAAGACATTGCAAACCAGAAAACTAGACTTCTTCCTAACTTCATGAATCAAAAAGAGATGGTCCAGTATCTGGTCCATCTGTCACCTTGAAAAAGTTTTGGTACAGGCAAAACTTCATCAAGAAGACATTGCAAACCAGAAAACTAGACTTCTTCCTAACTTCATGAATCAAAAAGAGATGGTCCAGTATCTGGTCCATCTGTCACCTTGAAAAAGTTTTGGTACAGGCAAAACTTCATCAAGAAGACATTGCAAACCAGAAAACTAGACTTCTTCCTAACTTCATGAATCAAAAAGAGATGGTCCAGTATCTGGTCCATCTGTCACCTTGAAAAAGTTTTGGTACAGGCAAAACTTCACCAAGAAGACATTGCAAACCAGAAAACTAGACTTCTTCCTAACTTCATGAATCAAAAAGAGATGGTCCAGTATCTGGTCCATCTGTCACCTTGAAAAAGTTTTGGTACAGGCAAAACTTCACCAAGAAGACATTGCAAACCAGAAAACTAGACTTCTTCCTAACTTCATGAATCAAAAAGAGATGGTCCAGTATCTGGTCCATCTGTCACCTTGAAAAAGTTTTGGTACAGGCAAAACTTCATCAAGAAGACATTGCAAACCAGAAAACTAGACTTCTTCCTAACTTCATGAATCAAAAAGAGATGGTCCAGTATCTGGTCCATCTGTCACCTTGAAAAAGTTTTGGTACAGGCAAAACTTCACCAAGAAGACATTGCAAACCAGAAAACTAGACTTCTTCCTAACTTCATGAATCAAAAAGAGATGGTCCAGTATCTGGTCCATCTGTCACCTTGAAAAAGTTTTGGTACAGGCAAAACTTCATCAAGAAGACATTGCAAACCAGAAAACTAGACTTCTTCCTAACTTCATGAATCAAAAAGAGATGGTCCAGTATCTGGTCCATCTGTCACCTTGAAAAAGTTTTGGTACAGGCAAAACTTCACCAAGAAGACATTGCAAACCAGAAAACTAGACTTCTTCCTAACTTCATGAATCAAAAAGAGATGGTCCAGTATCTGGTCCATCTGTCACCTTGAAAAAGTTTTGGTACAGGCAAAACTTCACCAAGAAGACATTGCAAACCAGAAAACTAGACTTCTTCCTAACTTCATGAATCAAAAAGAGATGGTCCAGTATCTGGTCCATCTGTCACCTTGAAAAAGTTTTGGTACAGGCAAAACTTCACCAAGAAGACATTGCAAACCAGAAAACTAGACTTCTTCCTAACTTCATGAATCAAAAAGAGATGGTCCAGTATCTGGTCCATCTGTCACCTTGAAAAAGTTTTGGTACAGGCAAAACTTCATCAAGAAGACATTGCAAACCAGAAAACTAGACTTCTTCCTAACTTCATGAATCAAAAAGAGATGGTCCAGTATCTGGTCCATCTGTCACCTTGAAAAAGTTTTGGTACAGGCAAAACTTCATCAAGAAGACATTGCAAACCAGAAAACTAGACTTCTTCCTAACTTCATGAATCAAAAAGAGATGGTCCAGTATCTGGTCCATCTGTCACCTTGAAAAAGTTTTGGTACAGGCAAAACTTCATCAAGAAGACATTGCAAACCAGAAAACTAGACTTCTTCCTAACTTCATGAATCAAAAAGAGATGGTCCAGTATCTGGTCCATCTGTCACCTTGAAAAAGTTTTGGTACAGGCAAAACTTCATCAAGAAGACATTGCAAACCAGAAAACTAGACTTCTTCCTAACTTCATGAATCAAAAAGAGATGGTCCAGTATCTGGTCCATCTGCCACCTTGAAAAAGTTTTGGTACAGGCAAAACTTCACCAAGAAGACATTGCAAACCAGAAAACTAGACTTCTTCCTAACTTCATGAATCAAAAAGAGATGGTCCAGTATCTGGTCCATCTGTCACCTTGAAAAAGTTTTGGTACAGGCAAAACTTCACCAAGAAGACATTGCAAACCAGAAAACTAGACTTCTTCCTAACTTCATGAATCAAAAAGAGATGGTCCAGTATCTGGTCCATCTGTCACCTTGAAAAAGTTTTGGTACAGGCAAAACTTCATCAAGAAGACATTGCAAACCAGAAAACTAGACTTCTTCCTAACTTCATGAATCAAAAAGAGATGGTCCAGTATCTGGTCCATCTGTCACCTTGAAAAAGTTTTGGTACAGGCAAAACTTCATCAAGAAGACATTGCAAACCAGAAAACTAGACTTCTTCCTAACTTCATGAATCAAAAAGAGATGGTCCAGTATCTGGTCCATCTGTCACCTTGAAAAAGTTTTGGTACAGGCAAAACTTCATCAAGAAGACATTGCAAACCAGAAAACTAGACTTCTTCCTAACTTCATGAATCAAAAAGAGATGGTCCAGTATCTGGTCCATCTGTCACCTTGAAAAAGTTTTGGTACAGGCAAAACTTCATCAAGAAGACATTGCAAACCAGAAAACTAGACTTCTTCCTAACTTCATGAATCAAAAAGAGATGGTCCAGTATCTGGTCCATCTGTCACCTTGAAAAAGTTTTGGTACAGGCAAAACTTCACCAAGAAGACATTGCAAACCAGAAAACTAGACTTCTTCCTAACTTCATGAATCAAAAAGAGATGGTCCAGTATCTGGTCCATCTGTCACCTTGAAAAAGTTTTGGTACAGGCAAAACTTCATCAAGAAGACATTGCAAACCAGAAAACTAGACTTCTTCCTAACTTCATGAATCAAAAAGAGATGGTCCAGTATCTGGTCCATCTGTCACCTTGAAAAAGTTTTGGTACAGGCAAAACTTCATCAAGAAGACATTGCAAACCAGAAAACTAGACTTCTTCCTAACTTCATGAATCAAAAAGAGATGGTCCAGTATCTGGTCCATCTGTCACCTTGAAAAAGTTTTGGTACAGGCAAAACTTCACCAAGAAGACATTGCAAACCAGAAAACTAGACTTCTTCCTAACTTCATGAATCAAAAAGAGATGGTCCAGTATCTGGTCCATCTGTCACCTTGAAAAAGTTTTGGTACAGGCAAAACTTCATCAAGAAGACATTGCAAACCAGAAAACTAGACTTCTTCCTAACTTCATGAATCAAAAAGAGATGGTCCAGTATCTGGTCCATCTGTCACCTTGAAAAAGTTTTGGTACAGGCAAAACTTCATCAAGAAGACATTGCAAACCAGAAAACTAGACTTCTTCCTAACTTCATGAATCAAAAAGAGATGGTCCAGTATCTGGTCCATCTGTCACCTTGAAAAAGTTTTGGTACAGGCAAAACTTCATCAAGAAGACATTGCAAACCAGAAAACTAGACTTCTTCCTAACTTCATGAATCAAAAAGAGATGGTCCAGTATCTGGTCCATCTGTCACCTTGAAAAAGTTTTGGTACAGGCAAAACTTCATCAAGAAGACATTGCAAACCAGAAAACTAGACTTCTTCCTAACTTCATGAATCAAAAAGAGATGGTCCAGTATCTGGTCCATCTGTCACCTTGAAAAAGTTTTGGTACAGGCAAAACTTCATCAAGAAGACATTGCAAACCAGAAAACTAGACTTCACCTAACTTCATGAATCAAAAAGAGATGGTCCAGTATCTGGTCCATCTGTCACCTTGAAAAAGTTTTGGTACAGGCAAAACTTCATCAAGAAGACATTGCAAACCAGAAAACTAGACTTCTTCCTAACTTCATGAATCAAAAAGAGATGGTCCAGTATCTGGTCCATCTGTCACCTTGAAAAAGTTTTGGTACAGGCAAAACTTCATCAAGAAGACATTGCAAACCAGAAAACTAGACTTCTTCCTAACTTCATGAATCAAAAAGAGATGGTCCAGTATCTGGTCCATCTGTCACCTTGAAAAAGTTTTGGTACAGGCAAAACTTCATCAAGAAGACATTGCAAACCAGAAAACTAGACTTCTTCCTAACTTCATGAATCAAAAAGAGATGGTCCAGTATCTGGTCCATCTGTCACCTTGAAAAAGTTTTGGTACAGGCAAAACTTCATCAAGAAGACATTGCAAACCAGAAAACTAGACTTCTTCCTAACTTCATGAATCAAAAAGAGATGGTCCAGTATCTGGTCCATCTGTCACCTTGAAAAAGTTTTGGTACAGGCAAAACTTCATCAAGAAGACATTGCAGACCAGAAAACTAGACTTCTTCCTAACTTCATGAATCAAAAAGAGATGGTCCAGTATCTGGTCCATCTGTCACCTTGAAAAAGTTTTGGTACAGGCAAAACTTCATCAAGAAGACATTGCAAACCAGAAAACTAGACTTCTTCCTAACTTCATGAATCAAAAAGAGATGGTCCAGTATCTGGTCCATCTGTCACCTTGAAAAAGTTTTGGTACAAGGCAAAACTTCATCAAGAAGACATTGCAAACCAGAAAACTAGACTTCTTCCTAACTTCATGAATCAAAAAGAGATGGTCCAGTATCTGGTCCATCTGTCACCTTGAAAAAGTTTTGGTACAGGCAAAACTTCATCAAGAAGACATTGCAAACCAGAAAACTAGACTTCTTCCTAACTTCATGAATCAAAAAGACATGGTCCAGTATCTGGTCCATCTGTCACCTTGAAAAAGTTTTGGTACAAGCAAAACTTCATCAAGAAGACATTGCAAACCAGAAAACTAGACTTCTTCCTAACTTCATGAATCAAAAAGAGATGGTCCAGTATCTGGTCCATCTGTCACCTTGAAAAAGTTTTGGTACAGGCAAAACTTCATCAAGAAGACATTGCAACCAGAAAACTAGACTTCTTCCTAACTTCATGAATCAAAAAGAGATGGTCCAGTATCTGGTCCATCTGTCACCTTGAAAAAGTTTTGGTACAAGCAAAACTTCATCAAGAAGACATTGCAGACCAGAAAACTAGACTTCTTCCTAACTTCATGAATCAAAAAGAGATGGTCCAGTATCTGGTCCATCTGTCACCTTGAAAAAGTTTTGGTACAAGCAAAACTTCATCAAGAAGACATTGCAGACCAGAAAACTAGACTTCTTCCTAACTTCATGAATCAAAAAGAGATGGTCCAGTATCTGGTCCATCTGTCACCTTGAAAAAGTTTTGGTACAAGCAAAACTTCATCAAGAAGACATTGCAGACCAGAAAACTAGACTTCTTCCTAACTTCATGAATCAAAAAGAGATGGTCCAGTATCTGGTCCATCTGTCACCTTGAAAAAGTTTTGGTACAAGGCAAAACTTCATCAAGAAGACATTGCAAACCAGAAAACTAGACTTCTTCCTAACTTCATGAATCAAAAAGAGATGGTCCAGTATCTGGTCCATCTGTCACCTTGAAAAAGTTTTGGTACAAGGCAAAACTTCATCAAGAAGACATTGCAGACCAGAAAACTAGACTTCTTCCTAACTTCATGAATCAAAAAGAGATGGTCCAGTATCTGGTCCATCTGTCACCTTGAAAAAGTTTTGGTACAGGCAAAACTTCATCAAGAAGACATTGCAAACCAGAAAACTAGACTTCTTCCTAACTTCATGAATCAAAAAGAGATGGTCCAGTATCTGGTGCATCTGTCACCTTGAAAAAGTTTTGGTACAGGCAAAACTTCATCAAGAAGACATTGCAAACCAGAAAACTAGACTTCTTCCTAACTTCATGAATCAAAAAGAGATGGTCCAGTATCTGGTCCATCTGTCACCTTGAAAAAGTTTTGGTACAAGCAAAACTTCATCAAGAAACATTGCAGACCAGAAAACTAGACTTCCACCTAACTTCATGAATCAAAAAGAGATGGTCCAGTATCTGGTCCATCTGTCACCTTGAAAAAGTTTTGGTACAAGCAAAACTTCATCAAGAAGACATTGCAGACCAGAAAACTAGACTTCCACCTAACTTCATGAATCAAAAAGAGATGGTCCAGTATCTGGTCCATCTGTCACCTTGAAAAAGTTTTGGTACAAGCAAAACTTCATCAAGAAGACATTGCAGACCAGAAAACTAGACTTCCACCTAACTTCATGAATCAAAAAGAGATGGTCCAGTATCTGGTCCATCTGTCACCTTGAAAAAGTTTTGGTACAAGCAAAACTTCATCAAGAAGACATTGCAGACCAGAAAACTAGACTTCCACCTAACTTCATGAATCAAAAAGAGATGGTCCAGTATCTGGTCCATCTGTCACCTTGAAAAAGTTTTGGTACAGGCAAAACTTCATCAAGAAGACATTGCAAACCAGAAAACTAGACTTCTTCCTAACTTCATGAATCAAAAAGAGACGATCAAGTATCTGGTCCATCTGTCACCTTGAAAAAGTTTTGGTACAAGGCAAAACTTCATCAAGAAGACATTGCAGACCAGAAAACTAGACTTCCACCTAACTTCATGAATCAAAAAGAGATGGTCCAGTATCTGGTCCATCTGTCACCTTGAAAAAGTTTTGTTACAGGCAAAACTTCATCAAGAAGACATTGAAAACCAGAAAACTAGACTTCTTCCTAACTTCATGAATCAAAAAGAGATGGTCCAGTATCTGGTCCATCTGTCACCTTGAAAAAGTTTTGGTACAGGCAAAACTTCATCAAGAAGACATTGCAAACCAGAAAACTAGACTTCTTCCTAACTTCATGAATCAAAAAGAGATGGTCCAGTATCTGGTGCATCTGTCACCTTGATAAAGTTTTGGTACAGGCAAAACTTCATCAAGAAGACATTGCAGACCAGAAAATCAGACTTCTTCCTAACTTCATGAATCAAAAAGAGACGATCAAGTATCTGGTCCATCTGTCACCTTGAAAAAGTTTTGGTACAAGCAAAACTTCATCAAGAAGACATTGCAAACCAGAAAACTAGACTTCTTCCTAACTTCATGAATCAAAAAGAGATGGTCCAGTATCTGGTGCATCTGTCACCTTGATAAAGTTTTGGTACAGGCAAAACTTCATCAAGAAGACATTGCAGACCAGAAAATCAGACTTCTTCCTAACTTCATGAATCAAAAAGAGACGATCAAGTATCTGGTCCATCTGTCACCTTGAAAAAGTTTTGGTACAAGCAAAACTTCATCAAGAAGACATTGCAGACCAGAAAACTAGACTTCTTCCTAACTTCATGAATCAAAAAGAGACGATCCAGTATCTGGTCCATCTGTCACCTTGAAAAAGTTTTGGTACAAGCAAAACTTCATCAAGAAGACAAATGAATCGCCATCAAAGGACAGAGAGAGAGAGAGAGAGAGAGAGAGAGAGAGAGAGAGAGAGAGAGAGAGAGAGAGAGAGAGAGAGAGAGAGAGAGAGAGAGAGGGGGGGGGGAAATTAATACTTACCATTCTTTTCTCAATATAGGTCTAGGCAGCCGCTCCTTTTTTTTCAATTTTTTTAGCCTTTTTTCGTTTTTTTTTCTTTTTTTAATTTTTTTTATTTGTTTTCAATTAGTATTGTCTTCCATTATCACATTACATTTCTAAGTTCCACTATTTTGAGCACTTACTCATTTTCATTTTGATCCCTCAAATTTTGTGCCAATTGCTCCAACAAAATTTTGAAATCTGCCAATGAAGGTCTAGCATCTGCTTCTGGCCTGAGTGCCCTTGCCACTAATTCAAATAATTCGTCCTCTATAAACTCATTGAATTCCATTATTAAATGCAAATAAATGATGCGGGCGAAGTAGTAAATATCGTTTGCTTTCGAGGTTAGCATGTGGCATCCTGTTAGAAGGGGATCATACATCCTTACTAGAACCATGTCCATTGCTATCTGCCTAGTAAATTTTTTACCGAATGGCAGACTTCGTCCAAAGTCTATGATACATGGAGAATGATTCTCGTCCAAGACTATATTGTCTCCATGAAGGCTGTTATGTCCGATGCCTCTCTCGTGGACTTCATTTAAACTAAACGCAACTTGTGAGAAAATATCAAGCGCCTTTGCGCAGTTTTCGCGTGTCTTTGCTACGTTATTAATCCATGTTTCCAAAGTCTGGGAACCATTGTAAGACGTCACAATGTCCTGAACTCCATCTGTCTCGGATTTACCATAGAATTGAACTACGCCTTCTATTCCCCTCAATCTATGTAGGATTCTTGCTTCCCTTTCGAAATCTGCTCTCTCACGAGCATTGGTTTTTTTAAGGCGTTTCGCCACTCCTTCCACCCATTCGCCATTAATATTAATCTGGCACATATACACGACACCATGAAATCCTTCACCCAAACTCTTCCCCAAAATGACAGCGCTTTGCTGAAAAACTTCAATCTTTGGATAATAAAAGTCGAAGGATGAAAGTACTTCTTTGTACTTGCAATTTTGACATTCCTCCAGAAACGTCAGCCATTCTTTCCCGAGCCAGGCAGTAAGGCCTTCTTCCTTCCATTGATCTCTTAGACTTTTATCGTTTTTGTTTGTAGAGGACACATGACTTGCCATTTTTATTTTTATTTCAACCGACTTCGAGCTCTCTAGTTCTAGACTATCTTCTTGACTGTCCCACTCTGTTTTCTTCCCCGGTCGATACTGATGTAATGCAGACCATAACTCGTATGGTAATTTATCCCAAAGGTTTAAAAACAATTTACGATAACCATAATAATAATGTTCGCGACATATAAAACGCCAATCATGGAAACGATGCTTTTGCCTACTTTTGAACGGACGTGAGGTAGAGAACGGCGGAGGAAACCTCTCGGGTCTACCAACCCAATAGCGTCGATACAGTCTGTCTGATTCGAGTTGCTTTTCTTTTTCATTCAGTAGTTCATATAATTCGCTATATCTAAGTCCTTTGTTTTTCTTCTTTAATTTGAGGAGTTTCCTGAGTATCTTTCGATCCCTCACAAGTTCCCTACAGAGCTCGAACCTATCTCCGAAACATTCAATATCGCGCTCTTTTTTTTGCATGATTAACCGCCACAATTCACTTTTCGATATGCCGTCTATAAAGTATACCTGTGACCTAAGTGGTCCATATACTATACAGGTCTTGGGTTGATTTTTGGGAGATGCCTGGGATAGGGATCCAAAATCAGTTTCATTTAATTCTTCTTCGTCTTCTTGTCTATCAGATGGTACAACTTGATCATTTCCTTGCTTCAGGTCACTTGAACTTTCCGTTACCTGTCGACTCTTAGACACTAATTCGGGGTTTGGTTTTGCTGAACCAGAAATTTTGGATGCAGTGCTATTCGTAGAAGCACCCGTAGTACTATTTGTAAAAGCACACGTAGTCCTAGTTGTAGTCGTGTCATTTTGTTTTTCATCAGGATGTTCATGAATAATGTTCCACAGTTCGAAAGGAAGATGATCCCACAGTTTATAAAGATACAAGTCACGTTTTAATTCCATCAAGAATCTCTTTCTACGAATCCAATGTTTTAATCCAAATCCTCCTTGGTATTCGAGCCAAATTTTCTTCTCTGCTTCCATCCGTTGGTTTCCTGTCAAATCTTCATCAGCACAACTTCTGATTTTCACTACTCTAAATACTCGAGGCCACAGCCTCCGGAATTTGTCTTTTCGTCGCGATCCCTTCCCTAGCTTATCGCATTTCTTTTCAAAGGGAATTCGCTTCCTCAGCTTTTCAATATATTCCTTCTTTTTTCTCTCTATTATCTCCCATTCTTGTTTTTTCGATAAATCGTTTCTGAAACTGTATGGGATTTTAAATATCCAGTCTGTTCTGCATTTAATTGAGCGTTTTTGAGGAATGGCCTCGAAATATTCAGAACTATCTAGAAGAATTTCCCCACCCAACCGAGGATGAAATTCTTCCGGAACGCCTTGATTAATGGCAATTTCTTTTTCCTTTAGCCACAATCTGTACAATGACATATCAAATCGACGTCTACGCTGATTTTTTGGATCTTTCCGTTTTGATTTTATGTCCTTTTCCTTAGCTTTTCTAGACTTCTGCTTTGCTTCTCTTTGCTTCAGTCTTTCTTCTTTTTCCTCAAGAAATATCTGCCTAAAATCGAGGTTTTTCGTTGTTTCAAGCAATTGCTTTACCAAAGTTTGGTTATTTTCAATCACAAGAGCTTGGGCGTTTACGGTCGCCTGTAACGTCTTAGCCTGATCGTTCTTTTCTAATAACTTTCTTTCCAGGCTTTCCAACCTCTTCAACGCATCTTCCAATTTTTTCTCGCTCTCATTCTCGTTTTGCTGCTGCTTTTGGTCCAATTCGCTGATCTCTTCCTTCAGAACTCCAATCCATTTTTGAGATATTTCTAATTTTTTGTTCGCTTGAGTCAGTTTTCGTTGTGTGTCTTCAAGTTCTTCCTTCAAAAGACAATTTAGCTTATAAAGTTTCATATCCTCTTGGCGTTCCAGTGGCTGTTCACCTCCATCGCTCTTCTTTAGTTCTCTGGCCGTTCGGAATGATCGAGTTTCCTCAAAAATGGTCCTTTCATCATTGTGAGATGTATTTTTCTCTTCTAACTCTCTCTCCAGCTGCTGAATCCTTTGCTGGAGTAATTCTTCTTTTGCCTTCCTTTCATCCTCCTCAGCCTTTTTGTTGTTTTTCAATATAGTTTTCACAGCCCCATGTTGGGCAACTGGATTTATAACATCATAAACAGAACTCTTAGTTGAGATCTGCGCCATATTTGATACACAACAACAAGATAGATTTATTACTATACGATCCATTTTTGACTTTTCAGAGTTCTGTCGGTGCCTTGAAATGAAGAAGAAAAAAGCACGAAACTATGAAGACCGCAAATTCTTTCGCAGATCTGGAGAATATCGGTTCCGACTCTGATAGCTTCGGGGAATTCTTGAAGTCCTCTTCAAAAAGTCTTCAAATCTCTCTCTCTCTCTCTCTCTCTCTCTCTCTCTCTCTCTCTCTCTCTCTCTCTCTCTCTCTCTCTCTCTCTCCTAATACTATGATAGAGAGAGAGAGAGAGAGAGAGAGAGAGAGAGATAGAGAGAGAGAGAGAGAGAGAGAGAGAGAGAGAGAGAGAGAGAGAGAGATTTCGAAGACCTTTTGAAGGTGCCTTCAAGAATCCCCCGAAGCTATCAGAGTCGGAACCGAGATTCTCTACTAATACTGCGAGGAACATGAGAGAGAGAGAGAGAGAGAGAGAGAGAGAGAGAGAGAGAGAGAGAGAGAGAAAGAGAGATTTCGAAGACCTTTTGAAGGGGCCTTCAAGAATCCCCCGAAGCTGTCAGCGTCGGAACCGAAATTCTCTCTACTAATACTGTGAGGAACATGAGAGAGAGAGAGAGAGAGAGAGAGAGAGAGAGAGAGAGAGAGAGAGAGAGAGAGAGAGAGAGAGAGAGAAAGAGAGATTTCGAAGACCTTTTGAAGGGGCCTTCAAGAATCCCCCGAAGCTGTCAGCGTCGGAACCGAAATTCTCTCTACTAATACTGTGAGGAACATGAGAGAGAGAGAGAGAGAGAGAGAGAGAGAGAGAGAGAGAGAGAGAGAGAGAGATTTCGAAGACCTTTTGAAGGGGCCTTCGAGAATCCCCCGAAGCTATCAGCGTCGAAACCGAAATTCTCTCTACTAATACTGCGAGGAACATGAGAGAGAGAGAGAGAGAGAGAGAGAGAGAGAGAGAGAGATCGCAAGAACACAACTGAATTATCATCTATTTCTTTTCCCTCGATCCACAAGTCACTGTCGTCTCCCCTGGACAGAGATTAGTTTCTCGACGACGTCTAAAGGCAGGTTTACACCGTCGAATGGTTCGTCGAACGCGGTTCGACAGACAAGTGTTTGAAGTAATGCTCGAACGAGTGAACGGCGTATTCAGTTGTCAAACACGTTCGACGAACTGTTCGAGGAAAGTCTGTTCTCGCCTGCCTTTTGTGGGCCGGGCTTCATTGTCCTCAAACCTTGCGCATTTGTGGCTGACTCTACCTCTTCGGGACTGTAATTCTATATTTGATTCCCAATTTCCATATTTTCATTAATCTTGTTTTTTTTTCTATTTATCAGTTTTGATTAATAGGAGAAATTATTATTGTTCAAATTGTCTATATTACTTTTCTTATCATTATAGTTATCATCATCTTGGAGTCTTTTTTACGTTTGCTATCATCATTGTTGATAATTTAAAAAAAAAATCCCAAGAAAATCAAAACATATCTTTATTCATCATCATCATCATCAGCCTTTACTAATCCACTGCAGATCAAAGGCCTCAGACATATCCTATCACTTGTGTTTATTCATGATCTTTCTGTGCCAGTCCACACCCGCAAACTTCCCTAGTCCGTCAATCAATCATCTTCTCTTCCTTCCCCCTGCTTCTTTTACATCTCTAAGGACCTATTCTGTTATTCTTAATGTCCATTTAGACAGGGTTGCCAGGTTTTCTAGATGAGAAAAAGGCCAACTTCTAATCAACAGAAGCTTTAAAAGGCCCACCCATTAGTAGAAAAAGCCCAAATATACAGTATTTAAGGCCCGCCTTTTTTCCTATTACTAAACGACAACCAATTTAAAAAAAAGGGGTCAAATTTGAGGTTTTTTAGCCTCAAATAGGCCAAACTGGCAACTCTTATTTAGAGTGCTTTCGTATCCACGTTGCTCTTTTTTCTGTCTCTTAGTGTTATTCCCATCATTATTCTTTCCATTGATCTTTGAGTTGTAACGGGCTTATGATCTAAAGCAGCCCATTCACAATCAGTAATTGCTGAAGGAATTCCTTCAGTAATTACTGATCGTGAATGGCTTGCTTAAGGCTTTGGTAAGGCTCCAAGTTTCTGATGCATGAGTTTAATTGTCTCTTTCATAAGGCTTTCGTTAACCATACTATCGTTTCTTCTTAAACACGTTGATCTTCCACTTTGTCTTGGTTCCAAGTGATTTGTCAATCAATTTGTAAACACTTATTTTGTTATTATTATTATTATTATTATTATCATTATTATTATTATTATTATTATTATTATTATTACTTACGAAGCTACAACCCTAGTTGGAAAAGCAGGATGCTATAAGCCCAAGGGCTCCAACAGGGTAAAATAACACAGTGAGGAAAGGAAATAAAGGAATAGATAAACTACAAAAGAAGTAATGAACAATTAGAATAAAGTATTTCCAGAACAGTAACAGCATTAAAATAAATATTTCCTATATATAAGCTATAAAAGTGGAAGAAAAAAAAAAAGATGGAATAGTGTGCCAGAGTGTACCCTCAAGCAAGAGAACTCTAACTCAAGATAGTGGAAGACCATGGTAGAGAGGCTATGTCACTACCCAAGACTAGAGAACAATGGTTTGATTTCGGAGTGTCCTTCTCCTAGAAGAGCTATTCACCATAGCTATAGAGTTTCTTCTTACCTTACCAAGAGGAAAGGAGTCACTGTATGAACAGCTTGAAGACTAGCATAAATGAAACCCAGGTGCAAAGTCTTGTCCACACATTTTGCAAGTTCTTCTTATGGAGTTTCGGTTGATTTTCTGTGGTTTTTTTCACTGTTATCAGTATTTATATATATATATATATATATATATATATATATATATATATATATATATATATATACAGTATATATATATAATATGTGTGTATATATATATATATATATATATATATATATATATATATATACATATATATATATATATATATATGTGTGTGTGTGTATATATATATTATATATGTATATATATATATATATATATATATATATATATATATATATATATTATATGTGTATATATATATATATATATATATATATATATATATATATATATATATATATAACAGTGAGAAAACCACAGAAAATCAACCGAAACTTCATAAGAAGAACTTGCAAAATGTGTGGACAAGGCTTTGCACCTGGGTTTCATTTATGCTAGTCTTCAAGCTGTTCATACAGTGACTCCTTTCCTCTTGGTAAGGTAAGAAGAAACTCTATAGCTATGGTGAATAGCTCTTCTAGGAGAAGGACACTCCGAAATCAAACCATTGTTCTCTAGTCTTGGGTAGTGACATAGCCTCTCTACCATGGTCTTCCACTATCTTGAGTTAGAGTTCTCTTGCTTGAGGGTACACTCTGGCACACTATTCCATCTTTTCTTTTTTCTTCCACTTTTATAGCTTATATATAGGAAATATTTATTTTAATGCTGTTACTATTCTTGAAATATTTTATTCTAATTGTTCATTACTTCTTTTGTAGTTTATCTATTCCCTTATTTCCTTTCCTCACTGTGTTATTTTACCCTGTTGGAGCCCTTAAGCTTATAGCATCCTGCTTTTCTAACTAGGGTTGTAGCTTCGTAAGTAATAATAATAGAGAAGAGAATTATCCGGAAAATAGAAAAATTGGATAAGAAAATAAACTCTGCCGATGCAGCCATTACTTTTAACTCAACCTGCCTAAAAGAGGGTCTCCTACCACAATAATAATAATAATAATAATAATAATAATAATAATAATAATAATAATAATAAAATAAGTGTTTATAAATTGATTGACAAATCACTTGGAACCAAGACAAAGTGGAAGATCAACGTGTTTAAGAAGAAACGATAGTATGGTTAACGAAAGCCTTATGAAAGAGACAATTAAACTCATGCATCAGAAACTTGGAGCCTTACCAAAGCCTTAAGCAAGCCATTCACGATCAGTAATTACTGAAGGAATTCCTTCAGTAATTACTGATTGTGAATGCGCTGCTTTAGATCATGAGCCCGTTACATCTCAAAGAGCTTCGGAAAGAATCATGATGGGAATAACACTAAGAGACAGAAAAAGAGCAACGTGGATACGAAAGCACTCTAAATGGACATTAAGAATAACAGAATAGGTCCTTAGAGATGTAAAAGAAGCAGGGGAAGGAAGAGAAGATGAAGGACTTATGTCAGCCACGTCAACAGGAATTCATTTGCAACAAGTTTGAACTTCTGAAGCTCCTTCATATATATATATATATATATATATATATATATATATATATATATATATATATATATATATATGGATTAATATCAACACAACATCGTATTCAAATAGAAATAAATTTCTACCTCATACTTGGGATCGAACGCTAGCCCCTTCTAATGAAAGGCCAGGTCGAAACCAACCATGTCACGAGAGCCCATAAAAGAAATTGGAACCTGACCGCTACCAGCTGTCCGAGGATTTACCTGGCGAGACATCAGTCTCTTACTACCAATTGTGTTACTTGGTGGCCCGGGAAATTGGGTAAAACTCGCTGGTAAGAGACTGATGTCTCGCCAGGTAAATCCTCGGACAGCTGGTAGCGGTCAGGTTCCAATTTCTTTTATGGGCTCTCGTGACATAGTTGGTTTCGACCTGGCCTTTCATTAGAAGGGGCTAGCGTTCGATCCCAGGTATGAGGTAGATATATATATATATATATATATATATATATATATATATATATATATATATATATATATATATATACCAGCACATTCGTACATTGCTTTGGTCCCAGGTATATGTGCCTTTTCCCATTTGTATAGGGTAAACACGGATGCTTTCTTTTTGATGGACTTTTTTTTTGGAGCTTTAGGGTACAAAGTAGTCCCGATCGGCTGCCCTGCCTGACATCGTAGCGTATGCTTATTTGCTGTGTCATTCACCAGCATCCTTCTTCTTTAGTATCTCTAAAGTTATGTTATTTTATTAATTTTGGCTCCTTGCAAAGGACTGGGAAATAGCTGTTCCATGGAAATTAATCCCCGTCTGGCTTTCATTAAAACGAAAGCATTCCTTTGTATCAAATTTTTAATAGGCTTACTTTGATGATTCCGTTTAAGAATATCGCTAACTTTATTCATTTTTTTTATCTACTTATATTTTTCTTATCACTTATGTTGTTGTGGCCTGATTGGTAACGTCTCTGCCTGGTGTGTGCCAGACCGGGGTTCTAGTCCCGCTCAGTCTCGTTAGTACCTTTAGTGTCTGCAATCTTACCACCCTTGTGAGCTATGGTTGGGGGCAAGGTCTATAGAGTACCAGGTCAACCCACGCGCAGGTAAATTGGGGGTGAGTAGGGATTAGAGGGGTAAACGTTAAAGGGGGGTAAGTTTTGTGACGTCAGTAAGCACCACTGGCCGGCGAAAGAACACCTTTCAGTCAGAACTTATTTTGCAAAAGATCATTATTCTTTCTTATCCAGTTAAGAATAACATTACTCTTTCAGAAAATATAATATTAAAAGATATTTTGATGACTGGATTTCATGATAAAATACTTCTTATGAGAAAGTTTTGAAAAAAAAAATGGTATAAAAAGACGCATATCAGGAAAGAAAAAAATATTAAAACTCTTTATATCAGTCACTAAATATACAAATAAGCAACGTGCATGCATACATGAAAAATTATTTTACACTAATTATTTACTAAATAAACTACATTTAGAAAAATCTATACAAATATGGTTGCAAAAATAAAGTTAAACTTAAAAAATCCTGATAATTACACTTTACAACCTTTTAACTTTATTCATAATTTTCCTTGTGGAAGTTGTTTCCCTATTTGATATTCTTATTCTCAAGAATGTCCGAACCACTACATTCTCCATAGGCCTACTCTGAACCACTACATTCTCCTTAGGCCTACTCTGAACCACTACATTCTCTATAGGACTACTCTGAACCACTGCATTACATTTTCAATTTCTGCTGCTATATTTTTTACTGTTCATTTACCAAGTTTTAAACCTTTTTCCCCATGATAACATTTGAACATTTTTTCCATAGTCTTAATTTGATCAGAAAATTCTTTTGATGGCTTCACTAGTTTATTATCTGCTCTGCTAATCATACTCGTCCATGAATTGTCTCCCATTGATACATATGACCCAAGATTTGGGTATTTAGGAAACTTATGGGCAATGAAACCAGCAAAATACTCTAGACCCCGTTTCGCTATTGCATCCTCCAGCTGTTCGTTAACAACTTCCCTTACACTTTCTGTTACATCATTATCTTTTTCTTCACCGTCATATTCATCCGGCCAACAAAATATCACTACATTCTCCATAGGCCTACTCTGAACCCCTACATTCTCCATAGGCCTACTCTGAACCACTACATTCTCCATAGGCCTACTCTGAATTCCTACATTCTCCATAGGCCTACTCTGAACCCCTACATTCTCCATAGGCCTACTCTGAACCCCTACATTCTCCATAGGCCTACTCTGACCCACAACTGTACATTCTCCATAGGCCTAGCTCACGTTGTAGCGAATCGTCGTCTTTTTCTTGAGAGGAAGTTTCATTACTAAGGAAAGAAAAGGTTCCAGCTGGAAAGTTATCTACTTTTCTTTTGGTTTCTGTATTACATGTCGACCCCATGAGATAATTATCCTTTCCTAAAAGATGAGATCTAATGCGATATTTAACGGCAACTGAAGTTGGGTGCTGATAACAGGCTCCCATTTGTCGCAGGCAACCAAAGAAATGTTCCAGTCCATATTAATTCAGTCTGTATGTCTTCAGTATATATGATATATTGAATTTAGTTTTTACCATCTCTAACAATTTTGGCAAAGATCCGCATGAAATTGTCACTCCTTTTTGGAGTGGGTAAAGACTTTTACTTTCAATTACCTTTATTGATTTTACTGTCTGTGTCATGCATTTGATAATTTTATTCTGATTTTCTAAGTCCAACCCATAGGCATTTCTGGACATCTTTGAGTCATACGGAACTTGCTTCTTTGATACTGATATACATAACAAAAGTTGCATTCACTTTTATCATTTACAATATATACTCCACTTCAAAACAAAAGATACATAAATGCATTGCCATATATTTGTCAAAATTAAAAATTGGAGCGAGTGTTTATGCGTTTATTAAAAAAATACTGATATACTGTTAGTTTTCATATCTATAATCTAATACATATCGTTTACCAAAAATGTATTTCGGTTTTGAACCTTACCTTATGATAGAGGTAATGATAATGTTGGAATTGATCCTTCCTTTAATCGTCGTTGGTTTTTTGGCATTGGCTCTCCAAGCAATTCATATTTCAGGTTCCTTTCAAATGCACCAGGTTCAAAATGTAAACTAGGCCTACACATGATTGCATTATCAGGGTTGAAAGGGTCCTTCCTTTTACATGAATTTATCCACAGCTTTCTAGTTTCCACGTGCTTGGGAAAGCTGTGAAGAGTTACTCCTTCATTTCTTTTATCTTTACTAGAAGAACACCCATACACAGCACAGTAACGAGGCATTTTAACCAATAGTAATTAATTCAAGCACTCTGCAAATGGGACTCAACAAATAGTTAATTGGGAAGTGGAAGAGCGTCACACTGAATAATAACACCAGATTCCTTGTAAACTAACTGTAGATACTGACAAACAAAGGCTGGTAAATCAGAGCATGGTACAGTGTGACGTCATTAATCTCCGCATGGGTGGTCTGCGGAGTCGACGACAAATTTTGGGTCGCTGATGGGTAGACCTTGTATTCTATAGACCTTGGTTGGGGGGTTTGGGGGAGCCTATATGTCTATCTGCTGAGTCATCAGCAGCCATTGCCTGACCCTCTCTGGTCCTAGCTTGGGTGGAGAAGGGGCTTGGGCGCTGATCATATAATATATGGTCAGTCTCTAGAGCATTGTCCTGCTTGCTGGGGCAATGTCACTGTCCCTTGCCCTTGCTATTCATGAACGACCTTTAAAACCTTTATGTTCAAAAGGGTTACTGATCCTCTTCTATTTCTATTACTAGTTTTTTCCTATAAATACTTTATATCATGGAGCAATATGATGTTCTCCATAGGCCTACTCTGAACCACTACTCTCCATAGGCCTACTCTGAACCACTAAATTCTCCATAGGCCTACTCTGAACCCATACATTCTCCATAGGCCCACTCTGAACCACTACATTCTCCATAGGCCTACTCTGAACCCCTACATTCTCCATAGGCCTACTCTGAAGCACTACATTCTCCATAGGCCTACTCTGACCACTACTGTACATTCTCCATAGGCTTACTCTGAACCACTACATTCTCCATAGGCCTACTCTGAACCAATAAGTTCTCCATAGGCCTACTCTGAACCAGAACTGTACATTCTCAATAGACCTACTCTGAACCCCTACATTCTCCATATGCCTACTCTGAACTGCTACATTCTCCATAGGCCTACTCTGAACCACTACATTCTCCATAGGCCTATTCTGAACCACTATATTCTCCATAGGCCTACTCTGAAGTACCACATTCTCTATAGGCCTATTCTGAACCCCTACATTCTCCATATGCCTACTCTGAACTGCTACATTCTCCATAGGCCTACTCTGAACCACTACATTCTCCATAGGCCTATTCTGAACCACTATATTCTCCATAGGCCTACTCTGAAGTACCACATTCTCTATAGGCCTATTCTGAACCACTACATTCTCCTTAGGCCTATTCTGAACCACTACATTCTCCTTAGGACTACTCTGAACCACTGCATTCTCCACAGGCCTACTCTGAACCACTACATTCTCCATAGGCCTACTCTGAACCACTACATTCTCCATAGGCCTATTCTGAACCGCTACATTCTCCTTAGGCCTACTCTGAACCACTACATTCTCTATAGGACTACTCTGAACCACTGCATTCTCCACAGGCCTACTCTGAACCACTACATTCTCCATAGGCCTACTCTGAACCCCTACATTCTCCATAGGCCTACTCTGAATCACTACATTCTCCATAGGCCTACTCTGAATCACTACATTCTCCATAGGCCTACTCTGAACCACTACATTCTCCATAGGCTTACTCTGAACCACTACATTCTCCATAGGCCTACTCTGAACCACTACTGTACATTCTCCATAGGCCTACTCTGAACCACTGCAAATGAAATATTCCAGATTAAGATATTGCACCCCCAATAAGGATTAGGCCTACACATTCTTCTTGGGATTTGGAATGTCATTTTTCTTATTGCATACAGTACTCCTCTTTTTACGGACACAAATACTGTACTTCATCTTACAGATGTTAGCAACATTGCTAGAATGATATAGAAAATAACTTAGAAAATTAAAGGTATAGTAAAACGTGAAATGATTCTCAAAAAAAAGAAAAAAAAATTACAATGAAAATCGAACAAATGTCTAGATAAACGAAATTGGAAAAGTGAACGAACTTCAAATGAAGAATAATTTGTTCGAAAAAAAAAAACAAGACGTCTAAACCAAATATGAACGAGTAGATGTTAAGACCAAGAAGGAAAAGAAAATATTCATTATGAAATAATTCGTTCGTAAACCCGCACTGAAAAAAAAACAAGCAAATTCGATGCAGCTTTCATAAAACCATGCAGTGGACATACTGTAGACTTACGCTAAATTAGGTCAAATGTGCATACATACTCCCGCATGAAGTTGGATAGATAGATAGATAGATAGATAGTTAGATTGATAAACAGATAGATAAATAGTGAAATATTGTAATTCGAAGCTGGATAAACTTTGACCTCAAGAATTCCCGTTCATATATGCGCAGATTGGATAGGAGTTGACTTATTAAAGAGACATGCGAAAATATAGAATGAAAT
>NC_090737.1:127091501-127109001 GCF_036898095.1 Palaemon carinicauda | reverse complement strand
AAAATTTCCGGGTACAGTCTGGCACAGAAAGACTATAAACAGATGTGTTTGGAAGGACATGTCTGAGGCATTTGTCTTGCAGTGAACTAGCAATGGGTGATGATGATGATTTTAAATGTAAGCAATTTTTAACTAAATACTTATCAGTCGACAGTTCTTTCACAAAAATGAATTGATGGTATGCTTTATATAAGAAATACCATCAATTCTGAAACTCTTTAAGTGTGAGCAATGCATTTAATATCAGTTAGAAATTCTCCAATAGATGATGAATGTATTACAATGAGTTCTCAGACGTGGTGCAACTGATCCCACCTTCTGAGTGCATTGCTATGGCTCACCAGACTAATCCCGAGGTTGGACTCGTCAGATGAGGATTTAGGGCCACGGAGCTCTGTTGTCTGGTGTATCACCGATGTCCTTTGGATGTGAGATGTTCCTAATTCAGGACATTGCCCATGTTGTTAGCACTCATTCTCCAGAGCATACGAGGGCTAGCAGTGGTTTCCAGGGTAGTGGGTAGAATTTTGCATTTCCTTAAAGCTGACTTAGATTGGGTTTTGAGCTTTTTCTTGGGCCTGCTATGTTTTCAGTGGCCAATTTTTAGTTGTCCGTATATGACTTGTTTTGTGAACCATTCGTCAGGATATTTCAGTTGTTTAAGATGGTGTTGCTATAGAGTCCAGGTTCTACTCCATAGAGGAGAGTTGAGATTTGTTGGTCAGTCTCAGGGGCACAGAATCGTTTAATTTAGTTTATTGTACTATTTTTCATTAAATCTATCTGTAAACCGAATTCTTGATATACAGAAGATAGAGTATCTATGATATGTTGCATAATCAAATATTTTTCTATCAAGAGTTTGAAAATTGTTCAGACATTTTATTTTTCTATCAATAGACTAGCAATTCTTAAATAATTTTCTTCCATCAACAGAATGGAAGCACCAGCCATCGGTATTGACTTGGGTACAACCTACTCCTGTGTAGGGGTATTCTACCATGGTAAAGTGGAGATCATCGCCAACGACCAAGGAAACAGGACGACTCCTTCCTATGTGGCCTTCACGGACACTGAGAGACTTATAGGAGAAGCAGCTAAAAATCAAGTAAGTACCTAACCTAACCTGGAAATAAGAGGAACACTTCAAGGGCATTGTTTTTCATGAGGGGAAGTAGCAGTAACGTAACAGCTGTTCAAACATTAATCATTAGTGGCATTTATCTCCCTCGATTAAGAGTTTTTCCAAGTTCAGTGTAAGTAAATCCTATAACACTTTCATAGACTCTGTTGTTGGTCCTATATATGTTGTTTCTCGTCGCAGAGGGAAATTAGCGATCGATATTAACCGGTATGAGTCAAAATTTTATTAAATCTTCATTTCTAAAACATTCAATTAATGTTTTCAAAGTTGCTAATCAACATAGAAATTCTCAAATTATAGTGTAAGAGGCATAATAGATCCTGCCTAATGATCAAACAACAAACTTTTAATAAAAACTCCCTTTTGAAAACTTTGTAGTTTCATTTACTAAAACGTTTGTTGAAGTCTATCAAGGGTATTCCTCTTATTATTTAATCCTTCAGCAAGGAAGTAGTATTGTTATCCATGATTTAATGTTTGTATCTTCAGTATATATCATGAATGTGAAATATAGTTATACTTGAAACAGACAGAATATTTCCCCCAGCTACAGAATATGAATTCTCTAGTAAATCACAAAAAAAATTTCATGAGATATTTCTGCAAGAGTAAATATAGTTTATTATTATTTCAATCTTCATATCACATTATCATTGTCTTTAAGTAATGTAAAAAGGACTATACAATTCTTCACTCCTTCCAGGTAGCCTTGAATCCCCTCAACACAGTCTTTGATGCCAAACGTCTGATCGGCAGAAAATTCAGTGACGATGCAGTCCAGAATGACATGTGCCACTGGCCATTTAAAGTTGTCAGCGACGAGGGCAAACCAAAACTGCAAGTTGAATTTAGGGGGGAAACAAAGACTTTCAATCCCGAGGAAATATCATCTATGGTGTTACTGAAAATGAAGGAGACAGCAGAAGCCTTTCTTGGTCAGACTGTAAAAGATGCTGTCATTACCGTTCCTGCGTACTTTAATGATTCCCAGAGACAGGCTACCAAAGACGCTGGGACCATTGCTGGAATAAATGTACTGAGAATCATCAATGAACCTACAGCTGCGGCCATTGCCTATGGCCTAGACAAGAAGGGAGGTTCAGTGGGTGAAAGGAACGTTCTCATATTTGATTTAGGAGGAGGAACATTTGATGTGTCTATACTGAACATTGATGAAGGAATCTTTGAAGTCAAGTCGACTGCTGGTGACACACATCTTGGCGGAGAAGATTTCGACAGCAGGCTGGTTAATCACTTTGCTCAGGAATTTGAGCGGAAGTACAGAAAGGATATGACTGCCAATAAAAGGTCCATAAGGCGCTTGAGAACCGCTTGCGAGAGAGCCAAAAGAACGCTGTCTTCATCAACTCAAGCCACTTTAGAAATTGACTCTCTCTATGATGGAATGGACTTCTATACATCAATCACTCGAGCTCGATTTGAAGAGCTCTGTTCTGACCTATTTCGAGGGACATTAGACCCAGTAGAAAAAGCTTTGCGTGATGCGAAGATGGACAAGGCAAGCATCGACGAGATTGTGCTGGTGGGCGGGTCCACACGTATACCTAAAATCCAGAAACTTCTTCAAGACTTTTTCAATGGCAAGGATCTGAACAAGACCATTAACCCAGACGAAGCGGTTGCATATGGTGCTGCTGTGCAAGGTGCAATTTTGAAAGGTGACCAGTCAGATGGTGTCAAAGATGTTTTGTTACTTGATGTTGCTCCTTTGTCCCTAGGAATCGAAACAGCGGGTGGTGTCATGACCCCTCTGATCAAACGAAACACCACTATTCCTACAAAACAAAAGCAGGTATTCACAACTTACGCCAACAATCAGCCCGGAGTGCTCATCAAGGTCTTCGAGGGAGAACGTGCAATGACCAAGGATAACAGCCTCCTCGGCAAGTTCGAACTGAGTGGTATACCTCCAGCTCCGAGGGGCGTCCCTCAGGTTGAAGTCACCTTCGACATTGATGCTAATGGCATCTTGAATGTCTTTGCATTTGAAAAGTCCACCAAGAAGGAGAACAAGATCACCATCACTAACGACAAGGGGCGTCTCAGCAAGGAAGAGATAGACAGGATGGTCAGCGATGCAGAAAAATACCAAGAAGAAGACTCGAAACAGCGCATGAGAGTCGACGCCAAGAACGGCCTAGAATCTTTCTGTTTCAGCATCAAATCTTCTCTTTCGGAATCATCTGTGACAGAAAAACTATCTGCTGATGAGAAACGTACGGCAGAGAAAAAGGTTGACGAAACTTTAAGGTGGCTGGATGGCAACCAGCTGGCCGAGAAAGAAGAGTTCGACCATCGCATGCAGCAGCTAGAGAAGGTTTGGCAGCCATTATCTGCCAAGATTCACGGGGGCGCCCGCGGTTTCGATGGGTCCAATGCAGGTGCTGGGGCCAAAGGACCAACAGTGGAAGAGGTTGATTAATTCTTATTATTTTGCTATGAAAATTCCTTTCCTGGTAATATTCCCATTCTTCCAGATATTAATTGAATTACATTCCAATACTCCTGTCGTATGAAACTATCACTTTATCCATTTGTTGTAGAAATTTCTATATTTTAGATAATAAAACTTACAAAAAACTCGTATATTTTTTAATCTTTTATCCACCATTAATGTAAACTTTACAATTTTTTTTTTTTTTTTTTTTTTTTTTTTTTTTTTTTTTTTTTTTTTTTTTTTTTTGTAAACAAGCAAGAAAATGCCAAATGAAATGGATTCCAAGTTTTTGGGAAATTTCCAATGAATTCTGAAACCTTGAATGCAGCTGAAGCTTGTTTATTCATAAAAGATAAAAGTATTTGATAACAGTCAAAAGAGAGACTTAACAGGATTCCAATTACAAGTGAGGATAAGTAATTTACCTTTATGAAATATCTGTTTTAATGTTGTTAATTGTTTTAAAATATTTTATTTTAATTGTTCATAACTTCTTGTATCGTTTACTTATTACCTTATTTCCTTTCCTGACTACTATTTTTCCCTGTCGGAGACCTTGGGCTTATAACATCCTGCTTTTCCAACTAGGGTTGTAGCTTAGTTAGTAATAATAATGATAATAATAATAATAATAATAATAATAATAATAATAATAATAATAATAATAATAATAATAATAATAATAATTAAAATTCCTTATGAAATCAATTAAACTATGATGCTTGTTAAACACCATTGAATGAATTTATACCAAAGTATGTCCTGATGTGTAATTACCTCCGCCAACGAGGTTGGTAGGAGGTTATGTTTTCGCCCCTGTTTGCCTGTTTGTTTGTTAGTGAACAACCTGGCCACAATTTTACTCAAAGAGCAGTGAAGCTTTTGGGGATTAATTTCTATGTTGAGACGTGGAAGTGATTCGATTTTGAAAGTCCTAGGTCAAAGGTCAAGGTCGAGAAATAGGACAACGTTGCATTTAATTTTATTTTATGTAAGTTTACGGCGTTGGAGTTTTGAATTTCAGTGTTTCAGAATAATTTCCAGTTTCCTTAGTCATTTTCCTTTTATTTGATTTCAAGAAGTTTCAGAATGTTCGTTTTAATCTTATATAAAATCTAAATTGATTATTTTAAATTATAGTGTATTTATTTTCTATCTTTAAGGCTCTGGTGATGGGACTAAAGTGTTTCATAAAGTTCAGTAATAAGCATGTATATCATTACTCAGGTACCATTACTCATATTGCAAGTGCTTTCCACGGAATAGACCAATAGCTGATGAAAGAGAGAGTTCTAACTATCTTATAAAATGAAAATAAGAAATGAAAAGCATACATAGCAACGAGAAAAAATGCTTATCTTATAAAATGAAAATAAGAAATGAAAAGCATACATAGCAACGAGAAAAAAATGCTTATTAATAACTCAAGAGATAATCTATATCTCATTTTTTAATTTCAACTGTAATCTTACCAATCCGTTAAGCTGGGCGTGCACCAGCACAGGCTCATAGTCCTACGAGTTAACTGTAAAATATTTTAATCAACAATAAAATATAATTCTAGGATAATGGCCTTCAAGCCCTGAATACTGTAGAAAAATAAAAAAAAAATACTTAGGGAGTAATGCATGTTATAGATATTACGTAATGTCTTCAATAACGACAAATTTGTTGGTTGAATAAAAAAGACATACCAAAGTGTTCAGAAGAAAAAGACATAAAAAAAATAAACTAACTTTTCGAAACAGTTTCTTCTCTTATCAAAAATTGACGAATACATGGATAAAAAAAGGAATGAAATTAAAGCAACAAATTAATTCTTGAATTCAAATTATATTGTTAGAAATAATTGATTTCTGGGAAGTGTCTTTGGTGAAAATAAAGAATACAAAGTCTATGAAACAAGTCTATCAAAACCTGATAGTTAACGAACCAGAAAGCTTGAAGTTAAGATATAGAATAACTAGTTATCGTGTGGCTTACGAATTAAGCTAAAACACACATATATGAAAATATTGAAAAAATAATAGTTATATCATTTTCTTTATTTTAATGGAATCACTGTCATATTTTGCTCAGGATTTAATGAAATCAGAGAAAAAAATCTATATTTTATTTAAAAACGTATAAAAAGTATTTTATAAAAAGGTTCATTCAAATGTTATCAGTTCACAAATATATGAGTATCATAAATTAGCATAGAGTAGTGTAAAAAGAATTTGGAATTAGTCAACTTCTTCCATAGTGGGACCACCATTTCCTCCTTGGGGGCCAGCATTGGCCCCTGGACCTCCCTGACCATGAACTTTGCCGGCAAAAGGTCTCCACACTCGCTCCAGTTCCTTCATCTGATATTCGTACTCGTCCTTCTCTGCCAGCTGATTTGCCTCCACCCACCGAAGGGTCTCTTCTGCCTTCTGCTCCACACTCTTCTTCTCTTCAGCAGACAGCTTGTCTGCCACTGAAGGCTCAGACACAGCAGACTTAACGCTGTAGCACATTGACTCCAGACGATTCTTAGCTTCGATTCTTTCTCTCTGTTTTTCGTCCTCTTCTTTGTATCTCTCAGCCTCGTTAACCATTTTGTCGATTTCTTCTTTACTGAGACGACCTTTGTCATTTGTGATGGTGATCTTATTTTCCTTTCCAGTGGACTTGTCTGCTGCAGAAACATTAAGGATTCCATTGGCATCGATGTCAAAAGTAACTTCGATTTGAGGTACTCCTCTGGGAGCAGGAGGAATTCCACTTAGCTCAAACTTACCCAAGAGATTATTGTCCTTAGTCATAGGACGTTCACCTTCATAAACCTGAATTAGGACACCTGGCTGGTTATCTGCATAGGTTGTGAAGATCTGCTGCTGCTTGGTAGGGATTGTAGTGTTCCTCTTGATAAGAGCAGTCATGACACCTCCAGCAGTTTCAATGCCTAAAGAAAGAGGAGCAACATCCAGAAGCAAGACGTCTTTAACACCTTCTGATTGATCACCTCTTAAGATTGCTCCTTGAACAGCAGCTCCATAAGCTACAGCTTCATCAGGATTGATGGACTTATTCAGTTCCTTTCCGTTGAAGAAGTCCTGCAGTAGCTTTTGGATCTTAGGAATACGAGTAGATCCTCCCACTAAAACAATTTCTGCAATGCTTCCTTTATCTAACTTTGCATCCCTCAGAGATTTTTCTACTGGGTCTAACGTACCTCTGAAGAGATCAGAACAAAGCTCATCAAATCGAGCTCTGGTAATAGAAGTGTAGAAATCAATACCTTCAAACAGGGAGTCGATTTCAATACTAGCTTGGGTAGAGGAGGAAAGGGTTCTCTTGGCTCTCTCACATGCTGTCCTAAGACGTCTTACAGCTCGTTTGTTAGAGGTCAGATCCTTCTTGTATTTACGCTGGAACTCCTGAACGAAATGGTTAACCATCCTGTTATCAAAGTCTTCTCCACCAAGGTGTGTATCACCAGCTGTAGCTTTGACTTCAAAGACGCCTTCATCGATGCTCAAGATGGATACGTCAAAAGTACCACCACCCAGGTCGAAGATAAGAACATTCTTCTCTCCTGTCAACCCTACTTTCTTATCAAGTCCATAAGCAATGGCTGCAGCCGTTGGCTCATTGATAATTCTCATGACATTGAGTCCAGCAATGACTCCAGCATCCTTAGTGGCCTGTCTCTGAGAGTCATTAAAGTATGCAGGAACTGTGATGACAGCATCCTTCACTGTCTTTCCCAGATAAGCTTCTGCAATTTCTTTCATCTTAGTCAGTACCATAGAAGAGATTTCCTCTGGGTTAAAAGTCTTTGTTTCTCCTCTGAATTCCACCTTAAGCTTTGGCTTACCTCCATCACTAACAACTGTAAAAGGCCAATGTTTCATGTCACTCTGGATAGTTGGGTCATCGAATTTCCTTCCAATGAGGCGTTTAGCATCGAACACTGTGTTGCTGGGGTTCATGGCAACCTGAAAGGGATTAGAGCATTTAATAATTAGCAGGTGGTTTCATAGTATTATTTTTTTTATATATATATTTATTGCTTTGTTTTAGCAGAAGATTTTAATTTTTGTCATGGAAGAGCTTTTGTAGACTTCTATGTTATAAAACAAAATGAAATTGTGATCCAACTTTCATTTACCTGATTCTTTGCAGCATCTCCAATGAGTCTCTCAGTGTCCGTGAAGGCCACATATGAAGGGGTCGTCCTGTTTCCTTGGTCGTTGGCGATGATCTCCACCTTTCCATGCTGGAAAACACCCACGCAGGAGTAAGTCGTTCCCAAGTCAATGCCAATCGCTGGAGTTGCCATACTGGAATCAGTGAAAGCAATTTATTATAACAAAATTCATCTGTTTGAAGTCTGATGTATATATATACATAAATTATTGAAGTTATTATATGTCGTACTACAATTTTTCTAGAAATTTTCATATGAATTATATCACATAAAATGAACCACTGATATTATTACGAATACTTACTTGCAGTATTTTATAAAATGTAGACTAGGAGATTATTCAATCTCAATGAAGATGGTATTTTCACCAAGAATATACTACGGGTTTCACTGAAATCTGCTCGATAATCAAGTGAATATCAGTCGATTGTTTAATGTATGTTGAACTCTGTAGGTAAAATGATAATGATTAACCAAAAAATGTCGGTTGTTCGCTTTGGAGCCTTTTCCTCGTGCTTTCACTGCTTGTCTGTTATAAACTGAAAGCAATTGTGGCTTCTGAGCTCAATTTATACCTGGTCACAGGTGGTCTAGAAGACTCGAGACGTTGCTATGGCCACCGAGCCAGCAAATGTTGCCAACACACATAGCCAGTTTTGGCCAGACATAATATTCGTTTTATGTGCGAGATTTTCTGAGAAAAATGCTTGCTTATTCCAATTTGTATCTTTGAGTGTCCCAACTATTTTAGTGACGTTTAAACTTTTCGAATTTATCAACCTGAAATGATAAAGGCAGAATATACACACACATACACACACATGGCATATATATATATATATATATATATACAAACACACACACATATATATATATATATACATATATATATATATACACACGTATATATGTATATATATGTGAGTGTGTTTGTGTGTGTGCGTATATATATATGTATATATATATATATATATATATATATATATGTGTGTGTGTGTGTGTGTGTGTGTATGCGTGTGTGTTTGTGTGTGTATATATATACATATATATGTATATATATATATATATATATATATATATATATATATATATATATGCTAAATCATTTGCATGTTTTGCTTATTAACTTCAAACTACAAATGCAAAACAAGATGTCAAGGATTTTTGGTAATTTATATTAAATTAGAAAAAAAAATCATATTTTCAGTGTGCTATTTTCATATTTTCGTATATAAGTACATATAGATATATGTTAACTTTCAAATACACACAGACACACGCACACACACACAAACACATCATCAGTATCATCTCCTACGCCCATTGACACAAAGGGCCTCGGTTAAATTTCGACAGTCGTCTCTATCTTGAGTTTTAATGCAATACTTCTCCATTCATCATCTCCTACTTCACACATCATAGTCCTCAACCATCCAGGCCTGGGTCTTCTAGCTTTGCTAGTATCTTGTGGAGCCCAGCTAAACGTTTGATGAACTGATAAATGAACGTATATTATTAGATATACATATCCTATGTATGTATAAATATGCGTATATTCATGAGATTATGTGCATGTGTGGTTCTCAATAGAAAATTAATAGTAACTATTCTTCTTCCTCATGATTATGGCTAACACATGAATATTGGCACAAAGTTATAGAAACTAATCTGTTAAATCAGTAAATTGTCTCATGAATTGGTTTTCACAGATTTAATAGATTAATTCCTATTAATTTGTGTCAATGTTTATGATGGAAAAGATTGTTTCCTCGAAAGGTTGTTTGAGTCGACATTATGGTGAATCTGAAGATTTCTAGAAGCAAAAAAATAGATTGAAATGTGTGTGTTTGTGTGTAGATGTAGGGGTTGTGGCTGTTTATTTTGTTGGTGATTTTTTACATTTCTTACATTACATTGGAGTGATAAACTCATGTTATATATCTTCCTGTGACGTTACCATACAACAGTCATCTAATTGTTTTACTATTTTTCATTAATTTTCTTCTTTTATATAAGATTATCTACAATTAAAACCACTTGCACCTATAAAATTCCAAAACAAAAGGAAAGGACTTTCATTCCTGAATTTTCCTTGTCTATAATTTTCCACGGTAACAACGCCTTTTAATTGATATTATTAATGACAAAAGATATTTTCATCGAGAAGAGTAAATAAACGAAATATCTAAATTCTATTCTTTCAAGAAACTCTTCTTTAATGTTGCGTCTCTTCTGGCGGTCAATGACAACTGTCCCATGACGTAGCTCCTCTTGGCACCTTGTGCCAAATCTGTAGCCATCGCAACGCCTCGAGGTTTCTAGACCACCTGCGCCCGGGTATAAAGGAGAAGGGAAGGAGAAGCTGCCTTCAGTTGATACAGAACTTTAAGTGCTGATACAAGCAGGAAACTGCAAGGGAAATACAGCTCTATCTAAGCTATAAAACCACCAATTATTATTGTTTGTTGTGAATCATTCAAGAAAGTTATTGTCTGCGCAGTCAAGAGTTAAAGAGAAGATAAGGTAAATTTAGTTGAATTGTTGTCACTGATACTTAAACTTTTTGATAAGTCATATTTATGGTTTTATAGAACCTTATGGAATAGATAAATGCTCTCGGATATAGATTTGAATTGCTACTTTAATTATATGACAGATTCTCGAAAATTTAATTTTTTTTCCTATTCAATCTACCAACAAAGCTTATAATCATTGCATATGTTAATGATTTATAAAACAAGAATAATATGCATGGGGCTATTTGGCTAAATCATATTATCTACAATTGCAGAATGGCAACTCCAGCGATTGGCATTGACTTGGGAACCACGTACTCCTGCGTGGGTGTTTTCCAGCATGGAAAGGTGGAGATCATCGCCAACGACCAAGGAAACAGGACGACCCCTTCATATGTGGCCTTCACGGACACTGAGAGACTCATTGGAGATGCTGCAAAGAATCAGGTAAATGAAAGATTAATCATAATTTCCTTTTGTCTTAAAACATTATGAAAATGGCAAAACAAAAAAGAGAAACCTACTAAGTACAAAGGATAAGTACAATACCCAATTGCTATATCACTTGCTAATAACCAAATGCTCTAATCCCTTTCAGGTGGCCATGAACCCCAGCAACACAGTGTTCGATGCTAAACGCCTCATTGGAAGGAAATTCGATGACCCAACTATCCAGAGTGACATGAAACATTGGCCTTTTACAGTTGTTAGTGATGGAGGTAAGCCAAAGCTTAAGGTGGAATTCAGAGGAGAAACAAAGACTTTTAACCCAGAGGAAATCTCTTCTATGGTACTGACTAAGATGAAAGAAATTGCAGAAGCTTATCTGGGAAAGACAGTGAAGGATGCTGTCATCACAGTTCCTGCATACTTTAATGACTCTCAGAGACAGGCCACTAAGGATGCTGGAGTCATTGCTGGACTCAATGTCATGAGAATTATCAATGAACCAACGGCTGCAGCCATTGCTTATGGACTTGATAAGAAAGTAGGGTTGACAGGAGAGAAGAATGTTCTTATCTTCGACCTGGGTGGTGGTACTTTTGACGTATCCATCTTGAGCATCGATGAAGGCGTCTTTGAAGTCAAAGCTACAGCTGGTGATACACACCTTGGTGGAGAAGACTTTGATAACAGGATTGTTAACCATTTCGTTCAGGAGTTCCAGCGTAAATACAAGAAGGACCTGACCTCTAATAAACGAGCTGTAAGACGTCTTAGGACAGCGTGTGAGAGAGCCAAGAGAACCCTTTCCTCTTCTACCCAAGCTAGTATCGAAATTGACTCCCTCTTTGAAGGTATTGATTTCTACACTTCTATTACCAGAGCTCGATTTGATGAGCTTTGTTCTGATCTCTTTAGAGGTACGTTAGATCCAGTAGAAAAGTCTCTGAGGGATGCAAAGTTAGATAAGGGAAGCATTGCAGAAATTGTATTAGTGGGAGGATCTACTCGTATTCCTAAGATCCAAAAGCTTCTCCAGGACTTCTTCAACGGAAAGGAACTGAATAAGTCCATCAATCCTGATGAAGCTGTAGCTTATGGAGCTGCTGTTCAAGGAGCAATCTTAAGAGGTGATCAATCAGAAGGTGTTAAAGACGTCTTGCTTCTGGATGTTGCTCCTCTTTCCTTAGGCATTGAAACTGCTGGAGGTGTCATGACTGCTCTTATCAAGAGGAACACTACAATCCCTACCAAGCAGCAGCAGATCTTCACAACCTATGCAGATAACCAGCCAGGTGTCCTAATTCAGGTTTATGAAGGTGAACGTCCTATGACTAAGGACAATAATCTCTTGGGTAAGTTTGAGCTAAGTGGAATTCCTCCTGCTCCCAGAGGAGTCCCTCAAATCGAAGTTACTTTTGACATCGATGCCAATGGAATCCTTAATGTTTCTGCAGCAGACAAGTCCACTGGAAAGGAAAATAAGATCACCATCACAAATGACAAAGGTCGTCTCAGTAAAGAAGAAATCGACAAAATGGTTAACGAGGCTGAGAGATACAAAGAAGAGGACGAAAAACAGAGAGAAAGAATCGAAGCTAAGAATCGTCTGGAGTCAATGTGCTACAGCGTTAAGTCTGCTGTGTCTGAGCCTTCAGTGGCAGACAAGCTGTCTGCTGAAGAGAAGAAGAGTGTGGAGCAGAAGGCAGAAGAGACCCTTCGGTGGGTGGAGGCAAATCAGCTGGCAGAGAAGGACGAGTACGAATATCAGATGAAGGAACTGGAGCGAGTGTGGAGACCTTTGGCCGGCAAAGTTCATGGTCAGGGAGGTCCAGGGGCCAATGCTGGCCCCCAAGGAGAAAATGGTGGTCCAACAGTAGAAGAGGTTGATTAAATGAATTTATATACTTTACTAAAATTTGATGTCAATTGACAATTTGATTATTAATACGACCTAAACCAAAGTTATGTTCAAATTTTTTATACATTCTTTAATATATTATATATATTTTTATATTCTATTTTGTTGTCCTATCAAATAGTTATATCTTTGAATTATTATTATTCTAATAATGTTCGCCGTCCTTTTAGAAAATCAAATGTACATTTAAATATATGCCTAAATTTATTCAAATGAAAAATAATAGGTTATCAATCCCCTTTTGAGTCTAAACAAAATCATTTTTCTACTTTTTAAACAACTGGCTATATCATCTTCCTGAAATATGATGCAAGATTAAGTTTTCTCTGAACATCTGTTATATTTATAGAAATGTTTTGTGATGTTCAAAAGAAAACGAGTGACTTTTAAAAGATTCTCACCGAATACTTTAAAAAAAATGGTTGAACAAAAAGTTATTTTTTCCATCTGCAATTGGCTTGTTGGTTAAAAAATAATTTATACATTCATTCATAGAAATTTTTGTTTCCATCCATAATGTATTTTATGAAGCTAGTTTTTCCACTGTCATTTTTCTCTCGTGTCTAAATTGGAGATACTTCAACAAAAAGTTTTCATAGTTTATTCAGGAGAAATTTTTTTTTAATGTTACTGTTCTTAAAGTATTTTATTTGTCCTTGTTTCCTTTCCTCACTGGGCTATTTTCCCTGTTGAAGCCCCTGGGCTTCCAGCATTCTGTTTTTCCAACTAGGGTTGTAGCTTAGCAATTAATAATAATAATAATGATAATAATAATAATAACAAATACATGAATTTAACGTAAGGAATTAAACTCACAAAACATCCAAGTGACTCATTTTGTTGGAAAGATTTTATTCTTCGAAGAGCTAACTTCGAATATTAGGATTCGATTACTATGGACATACGCATATATATTCATATATATATATATATATATATATATATATATATATATATATATATATATATATATATATATATATATATATTTATATATATATATGTATATATATATATATATATATATATATATATATATATATATATATATATATATATATATATATATGGACATTTCCTTAGACAGTATATTTATCTATACATAGAGTGAAATATGCAAATGTATATAGCATATATATATATATATATATATATATATATATATATATATATATATATATATATATATATATATATATATATACATATATATATAAATGAGAGAGAGCGAGAGAGCGAGAAAGAGTGAGAGAGAATGAGAGAGAGAGAGAGAGAGAGAGAGAGAGAGAGAGAGAGAGAGAGAGAGAGAGAGAGAGAGAGATGGGTCTTGTTACTTAGTTTTTAGACCTATACTGAAAGCAACGAAAAATGGTCGATAGGGGAGAACAGCGGATTTGAAACAGATTCCCCCACTGTGCCACGTTTCCTCAGATCACCAGCTCACTCTGCAATCCTTTCCTCTTACTCTCTATCTCTGTCTTATGCTCTTTCTTATTTATCACCAATTATCTCTGCTTATCTCTTCTAACACTCGTTCATTCATATATTCATATTACTGTTTTATAACTAAAATCATCCCTGTTCATTCATCATTGTGCTTTTTAATAATGATGTCATGCTAGTTGTACCTTTTCCCCTCTCCCTCCAATACACCCTTCCCATCACGCCCCTCCTTCATCCCCCTCAACTTTCATAAAACTGCAACCAACCACTAACGTGCTTCAGGTTTTCCTTTCATCATAGTCTGTTTCTTTTTCTTTCATATTTTATCCCTTCACACCAACCTGGACTTTTGCGCTATTCACCGTTTATTTTTTTAACCTGCTGTTGCTCACAGTCCTTTGGCCTCCTGCCCAGAGGACACCAACCCATAATCTTCTCCAAATGCAAACAGTCATATACAATACTTGTTTGGAAAAAATAAACTTCGTTTATATAATTCATTGCCTATTTCCCTTACATTTGTACCTTTCCTTTACCCAGAGGACACTGCTTGTCTCATTTACCAATTTGGTCTCCTATACGATCTCTTCCCACGTCATTAATATGTAGCCTGTATATTCTATTTATAACTCTTTGCATGATTATTCTTTTAATCACCCAAAGAGTGTACAGTGACAGTATGTTTGTCTAGACACAACTTCTGGTTCATGCGCATGGGAAGGGCTGCTGCTCATTTGTCATACTTAGGATAACTGTGATGAGGAACAAAACTTCGAATAATTTTGTACACAATTTCGGAAATACGTCAATTTCTATATAAACAAAAAGAGTGAAAGGTAGAGACAAAGGGTAAGGAAGTGTAGCAGGGTTGAGGAAAGAAGTCAAGTCGATAATCCAAAGAGATATGGCACCAGAGGGAGAATCCATTTGAAACCAGGTGCTCTCTCCTATCAACCATTTTTACCTGCGTTGAATATAGTGATGATCTTTTTGGAAATACGTTTATAAACTTAAGCTTCAAAGTTTTCAAATAAGTGGTCACAATTCTCTGATAAATTGACCTAAGAGTTAGTATATGGAAATATTGTCCTATAATTTTATGACTATAGATTTGTGGTGCACAAACGTTTTTAGGCTGGTACCCCATTGGCGTTCAAATAAAGTCCTTCCGCCCCTTGTCACATTTCAAACTACCAAACAGAGCTATGTATTCGTTTGTAATTCTACAGTCATATTTATCATCTATAAACTGCATATGAATTTACTTTTTCTTAGTGTTTAAGACGTGATTTATCATAGATATTTTGCAAAGACCAATAAAACAAAATAAAATATTTTATTTCTTAAATGCTCTTAATGCCACCCTGTGTTTAAATTAGAATATTCCTGAAACAAAAATCAAATATGTCATTTTACACTTTCATAAAATCACTCAGCCATAACTTTTAAGGGAATAAAAAATCTGAGAAAAAAATCGATGTTTTATTAGAAAAAGTATAAAGATTTCTTAGAAAAAGCTAAATTCTATTGGCAGTATTTCCCATATATTCGTGTATTATAGATTAGCATACAATAGTATCAGGAAAACTTGGAATTAGTCAACTTCTTCGATTGTGGGACCACCATTTCCTCCTTGGTGGCCTGCATTGGCCCCTGGACCTCCCTGACCATGGACTTTTCCGGCTAAAGGTCTCCACACTCGCTCCAGTTCCTTCATCTGATATTCGTACTCGTCTTTCTCTGCCAGCTGATTTGCCTCCACCCACCGAAGGGTCTCTTCTGCCTTCTGTTCCACAATCTTCTTCTCTTCAGCAGACAGCTTGTCTGCCACTGAAGGCTCAGACACAGCAGACTTAACACTGTAGCACATTGACTCCAGACGATTCTTAGCTTCGATTCTTTCTCTCTGTTTATCGTCCTCTTCTTTGTATCTCTCAGCCTCGTTAACCATTTTGTCGATTTCTTCTTTACTGAGACGACCTTTGTCATTTGTGATGGTGATCTTATTTTCCTTTCCAGTGGACTTGTCTGCTGCAGAAACATTAAGGATTCCATTGGCATCGATGTCAAAAGTAACTTCGATTTGAGGTACTCCTCTGGGAGCAGGAGGAATTCCACTTAGCTCAAACTTACCCAAGAGATTATTGTCCTTAGTCATAGGACGTTCACCTTCATAAACCTGAATTAGGACACCTGGCTGGTTATCTGCATAGGTTGTGAAGATCTGCTGCTGCTTGGTAGGGATTGTAGTGTTCCTCTTGATAAGAGCAGTCATAACACCTCCAGCAGTTTCAATGCCTAAGGAAAGAGGAGCAACATCCAGAAGCAAGACATCTTTAACACCTTCTGATTGATCACCTCTTAAGATTGCTCCTTGAACAGCAGCTCCATAAGCTACAGCTTCATCAGGATTGATGGACTTATTCAGTTCCTTTCCGTTGAAGAAGTCCTGGAGTAGCTTTTGGATCTTAGGAATACGAGTAGATCCTCCCACTAATACAATTTCTGCAATGCTTCCCTTATCTAACTTTGCATCCCTCAGAGATTTTTCTACTGGGTCTAACGTACCTCTGAAGAGGTCAGAACACAGCTCATCAAATCGAGCTCTGGTAATAGAAGTGTAGAAATCAATACCTTCAAAGAGGGAGTCTATTTCGATACTAGCTTGGGTGGAGGAGGAAAGGGTTCTCTTGGCTCTCTCACAGGCTGTCCTAAGACGTCTTACAGCTCGTTTATTAGAGGTCAGGTCCTTCTTGTATTTACGCTGGAACTCCTGAACGAAATGGTTAACCATCCTGTTATCAAAGTCTTCTCCACCAAGGTGTGTATCACCAGCTGTAGCTTTGACTTCAAATACGCCTTCATCGATACTCAAGATGGATACGTCAAAAGTACCACCACCCAGGTCGAAGATAAGAACATTCTTCTCTCCTGTCAATCCTACTTTCTTATCAAGTCCATAAGCAATGGCTGCAGCCGTTGGTTCATTGATAATTCTCATGACATTGAGTCCAGCAATGACTCCAGCATCCTTAGTGGCCTGTCTCTGAGAGTCATTAAAGTATGCAGGAACTGTGATGACAGCATCCTTCACTGTCTTTCCCAGATAAGCTTCTGCAATTTCTTTCATCTTAGTCAGTACCATAGAAGAGATTTCCTCTGGGTTAAAAGTCTTTGTTTCTCCTCTGAATTCCACCTTAAGCTTTGGCTTACCTCCATCACTAACAACTGTAAAAGGCCAATGTTTCATGTCACTCTGGATAGTTGGGTCATCGAATTTCCTTCCAATGAGGCGTTTAGCATCGAACACTGTGTTGCTGGGGTTCATGGCCACCTGAAAGGGATCAGAGCATTTAATAATTAGCAGGTGGTTTCATAGTATTATTTTTTTTTTTAT
>NC_090737.1:127076501-127079001 GCF_036898095.1 Palaemon carinicauda | reverse complement strand
CAGGGGCTCCAACAGGGAAAATAGCCCAGTGAGGAAAGGAAAAAAATATTTTAAGAAGAGTAACAACAATAAATATCTCCTATATAAACTATAAAAACTTTAACAAAACAAGAAGAAGAGAAATAAGATAGGAGAGTATGCTCGAATGTACCCTCAAGCAAGAGAACTCTAACCCAAGACAGTGGAAGACCATGGTACAGAGGTTGTGGCACTACCCAAGACTAGAGAATAATGGTTTGATTTTGGAGTGTCCTTCTCCTAGAAAAGCTGCTCACCATAGCTAAAGAGTCTCTTCTACCCTTACCAAGAGGAAAGTGGTTACTGAACAATTACAGTGCATTAGTTAACCCCTTGAGTGAAGAAGAATTGTTTGGTAATCTGTCTTGTCAGGTGCATGAAGAATATGTAAAGAATAGGCCAGACTATTCAGTGTATGTGTGGGCAAAGGGAAAATGAACCGTAACTAAAGAGAAGGATCCAATGTAGTACTGTCTGGCCAGTCAAAAGACCCCATAACTCTCCAGCGTTAGTATCTCAACGGGTGGCTGGTGCCCTGGCCAACCTACTACCTATTCTGTACTTAGTCTTTATCTATTCGTGTATCTCTATCTCATATTTTCATTTTATATACCTATTTAATTTCATTTTCTTTCTATGTCGTATAGGCCTAGAAATAGTTTAGCAGCGAGTAAATTATTTATTGAGAGCTTATAATACATGACACATATATACATGGAGTATTCAAGAGTTGCATTAATGTAAAAAGTGTCTTACTGAATTGCATTATTAAAGTCCCGTTTATTATCCGATTATGGCAACGATCGATAAGCGTGTAATGCAATTTGACCATTACAGGATATGCTTGAGTAAGAAATTTATTATGTTTTATATATATACAGTATATATATATATATATATATATATATATATATATATATATATATATATATATATATATATATATACATATATATATATATATATATATATATATATATATATATATATATATATATATATATATATATATATATATATATATATAGAGGCATGTGTGTGCATTACATACATACATACATACATACATCATGTTTAGTTGTAAAAAAAAATAAGACAATAGGAGGAAATGATTTTGACAGATAATAGAGGACAAAAAAAAAAAACGAACAAAATCACAGAGAAGTGTCCTATTGTCTAATAAAGATTGGTTTATTTTTGTATGTTTGTTTGTGCGGGTGCACTGTAAGGTCGGTCTGAGAGCAGTTACCCGAACTACCTACTCAGAAAGTTGAATTGAATTACAATAAAAAAAATCTTCTTGTCAAAAAGGTATGATTTATGTTATTCTAGCCTTGCGAAGAGGAAGTGTCCCAGTTTCGTAGTCTGGGGTGAATCTTCTAGAACCTTTTCCTTTGCTCTGATTAACCCATCCTTATAAGGAAACCTCCCACTGTGATAAACGCTCCTTCAAGGCACGCCTATATTTAGGGGCATTTGCTGCTCTGGCTAACGTTTCCCGCATGCCAAGTGGAAAAAATCAACCAATCAGAAAGCTCTAGAGCGATGACGTCATAGAATATATCTCAAATGGGAGGGGACAGAATGAAAGATTACGTCATAAAAGTGTAACACTCAATGGGATTGGCTCATAGTTAGATGACATCATTGAGCATCTCTCCAATAGGTGACAGAAGGACAATATGTGACGTCAGCAAGATGAGACTTCCGATGGGATTGGTAATCAAGTTTAAGACGTCATAAAAGGATAAACTTCTTGATTATTTCTGAATTCTTGGAACTGGGAGAATGGCTCAGCCTACGTACTGTACAAAGTACATAAATTGTTTTATAAGGATGAATGTGATCATGAATGAACCGACTTTATTCATTGGACAATTTCCTCTTCCTTGTCTTAAATACTATATATTTTGAGCAATTAAAAGCATCTTAGAGTGCGTTTTTTTTTTTTCATATTCTCGCTGAATTTAATTTGATGCCACCTTCTCCACCGAACCAAATAAAGTAGTTCTAAACAGGTGTTAAAGATTAGTAGTTGAGGATGACACACGGGAGTCCGAGAGGTTGCCAAGAAAGTATATAATGTGAAATGAGGTTGCGGAAAATTATAAAATGTTACTGATGAACTAAATTCAACACGTTACTAAAAAAAACATTCGAAATGTCTGTTTGAACGAAATAACACAGCAGTCATGTTTTAATTTATGAGTCGTAAGAATCTTGAATGATTTGGCCCCTGTGCAGTATTATATACAGGATATACAATATATATATATATATATATATATATATATATATATATATATATATATATATATATATATATATATATATATATATATATATATATATATATACTGAATATATATATATATATATATATATATATATATATATATATATATATATATATATATATATATATATATATATATATATATCGGTCACTCGTATCTTCCAGTCACTTGGGTAGGGGGAGGAA